>NC_088336.1:24912500-25035000 GCF_036884655.1 Musa acuminata AAA Group
ACAGTCTTCATCACACTTGATCATGGGATGGGCAAGTCGACGCATGAAGAAAGCTACCACAGGACCAACACAAGACTTGACTTACTACTGCACTATACTACTACATTTCATGGACTTGCTGCAATCTGGTCTTCCACACGAAGGGCTAAAGAGCAACCACTGGAACTGCCTCGTACTCCACACGCTTTCTGAATCTTTGGGGAAGAAGACAATCACCACCAACTCGCTGCTGAAGGTATATCGCCGCTGCAAAAAGCAAACCTTCACAAGGAACGATGACATCCCACACCAGCGAGTAAAAATATCTGTCTGGACTTGCGTAGATGTACGATGAATCAATGCGACGGTTATAACTGCGAGAGCGATAAGCGTCGTACAGATGAGGCAAAGCTCGGGTGATCGTGATTCCGACGTAGAAGAAAGGCGTCAGGATCTTATCTTTGGAGTTCCGACAGACGTTAAGAACGATCTGAGGGAGCAGAAATCCGTCGAGCACTAAGCCAGCATAAGGGACCAAATCCTCCCAGCGAGAACCGTATCGCTGCCTGCTGAATTCCGACCTCTGCAGGTGGTGCCTTGAGCTGATGAGCCAAGTGAGCAGCGCCCCGGCGAAGTAGAGAGGCAAGCACAGCTTGAGCGTCGTCCACTCCGCGACGCGGTGCCCCTTGTTCTCGTCCGATGACCTCGCGGACCACGCCATTTGAAGCAGGTGGAAGGAGAGGAACAGTGCTAAGCCGGATAAGATCCTCACGATGACCTCATGAACGTCGAGCCACCCACCGCTCCGCAGACTTAGAAAGCCAGACCGACTGCGGTTCGCGAACAAGGCTTCAAAGTTCAGCACCAGAGGAATCACGTAGCCAAGGATAAGAACACCGAGCATGGTGATCGACATGGAAGGCAGGGCGTCACGGTGCTTCTTGGCGTGGAAGGTCTGCAACCCAATGCAAATGCACGACAACGTGAGAGAGATCATGACCATGACGATTTCGACATCCATCCTCCAAATCGCTTCAGTTACTTCTGCTGCGTAAATTTGCTGAGAATACAACTTTATAGGGTCAAAGTGCAGAGGGTCCTGCTTACTCCTTGTGGTGTTGATGGTGCCACTGATACGATCTCCCATCTTCGAGTGGAGAGGGGGAAACTGGATATTGATTAAGATCTCACAGTCAATTGCTGTTTGGTTTTTGGTGGGCAAACTCGGAGATCGACATCCCTTCATGCAGAGTGTTCCACTTCCAGCATCGTATATCCCCTCAGCAGCGATGCCAAACTGTTCGCCCCCCTCAGCGGAAGCAGAGTACATATAATAGCTTATGGCATAGCTTACGTTCCAAACACTTTGATTCTTCGCGACCCAGTCAGCTGCAGGCACGAAGCTTGCCGTCTCCGACGTCGTAACGAAGTCATAATCATCACAAAACTCGTCGCCCATAGAAAAGACATTAGCTTCCCCCCATCCACTTCGGCCGCCGGCATCCTCCACCGCGATACTGAACCGCATGTCGCGGGAACATCTTCCATCTGGATACCTTTCCTCGCTCGACTGTGTGCTGCCACTTCTCACCTTGCAAGGCCCGCTGACAGAATCTATTAGGGTGTAGTTATATCTCAGCCCAGGAATCGTGACCATTCGCCCACCCGACCGGTGGAACGAGACCATGCTGAAGTAGCCAGGGTCTCTCTTCTTCTTGTTACTCCACATATGACCGACCACGTCCTTTCTTCTCAGCGTCAGGACAGTTGGGAACCATAAGCTCAGTCCGATCGAGCAATCACCAACAGAGGGACTCGCCTGTGAACTCCCTTCAAGAATGTGACAGGCTATGAGACAGAGACGATTCTTAACATGGTCCCAATAGCCTTCACCCATCATGGACTTCTTAGGCACCATCGGGACATCATATGAAAGATAACTGGAATTGGAGAATTCGATGTAGAGATGCAACCGGCCGTTCTCCGAGCACTGTATCATATCGAAGGACAAGAATCTAGCGGAGAACCCAAAGCTACTACTTAGAGTTCCACAGTTGCTACCGGTGCAGCCACTGCCGTAGTCTAGCTGAAATGTTCTACCAGTCATATACCGGAGGAGATGACTACAAACAGAAGTAGGCCCGAAACTTAGTGATTCCTCCTGGAATGGAAGAGAGGAGCATGAGTGGTTGGCTTGGGGGATCATCGTGAAAACATACTCCTTTTGAGCATAGGCTACAAGCGAGATGGGATCGATGTGGTGGGGCCCCAAGCTCTCGACAGTCCCGCTCACCAGACTGGTAGAGATGTTGGAAGTCTTGGGGTAGTTGAGCTTCAAAACAGCAGAAAGATGAAGTCGATCACCTAAGGGCTTGTAGAAGATCCCGTGACCAACCATACAAAGCTCACCGGAGGCGTCCCAATCCACGGGAGCCCTCGCCGCTGCAGCTCGACAAACCGGAGGCAGACTCGTCTGCATCATCCCGGAGGAGGTGTCGCTCGCTCCCACGAAGGATGTCGTCGAGGAGTCCGGCGTGGACGACGCGGTGGAGTTCAAGGTGGGCGACCCGTATCACGAGCACATCGGCTGCTCTCTGGTGGGCTGCAAGTCCGACCCGTACGCAGGCCTGCTCGAGCTGCTCCGCTTCAATCCGAGGAGTTCGGTGGCGATCGCTAACTGTCTGCGGGGAGGGAGGAGGGGCCGATAGGCGAAGATGGGATGGAGGTGACGATGATAGGGAAGATTGAGGAGGTGGGAAGGACGGGGACGACGGCAGGCGGCGTGGAACGGCGGAAGAGCGCGAAGGGATCAGGGCGGAGGAGGCCGCGCAGCAAAAGCAGATGGGTGAGGAAGATCGATGAGAGGGGAGAGGAGCACTTCTTTAGGTTACCCATTTCCCTCGAACCTGTACGCGTATCGGGTGGCGGCAGAAGTGGGTGATGCGGCCGAGAAGAAGATGATGACGGTGATGAGCCATCAAGTACTACTACTGGTTGATAGATATCTCGTATGCCTAATGCTGCACCACTTACTTCATGGAAATCTCATCATATCAACAGTTCTCGTTCATCGGATCACCTCATGTTGGATCTGATCCTCGAGGGTTTCTTATGCTATGGGTTGTGATCATACAAAGAGTGGATATCTGAGCCACGAGAGATGAACATTATAAATTTCGCGTCGACTGTGTCGTCCGATGATGGCGATCTCTCTTTGCTGAAGGAATTCTACAAGAACTGAAGAGGTGCTGAAACCATTAGTATCTTCCCACGTACTAACTTGAAGACATGTCAAACTTCCAGATTCATTGTTACCATGTTGATTATTTGTTGTTGTTATTATTATTATTATTTTTTCCAATTAGTTATCTTAATCTTTATAGATAAAATCTTGTCCGTACAAAGCTTAAGAAGAATTAGAAACCTAATGAGAACAAAAATGACAGTAGCAATGAAAAATAAAAATATCTGCGTATTTTGATCAATAATTTGAGTCAAACGAAATTAATACATCGGTTTGCCCATGACAAATGCTTTTAGAGATGGAATCATTGATTTACCTCTTTGATCATTTCAGATTCAATCGAGGGATTATTAAAGAAAAGAATAACAGCATCCTAAATGCATTGATTTAAACAAATTAGAATATACTGATCTCCGATGTTCAACGTTTCCAACTCATAATCAAGTCGATGATCAGGAATATCAGGTTTTAGAAGCAGCTAATTAAGCTTAAAATTTTCACTTTGACCATCACATCAGATAAAAAAATAAGAGAATTTTCCCAACCCTATCAACGACTGAATGACGTTAATTTTGCAAGCATGAAACGCATACCCGAAAAGAATATATTAGCAGAAATTGCAAAAGTTATTTTGATGGGTAGAAAAGTCGAGGTTCACAAAATCCCATGACTTACAATGTTGTCGGCTATAAATTTCAGAATCCTCAAAAGGAAAAGGGGAAAAAAGAGAGGAGAAAAATGCTCATACATGTCTCTTCAATGGAGAAGAAAAAATGGTTAATAGTTTCAACCTAATTCTAATGATTTGGTCAAAAGTTCTACGCTATTTCCATCCTCTCTAGACTTGGAACTTCATAGCCTTCTCAACAATCTATGTTGTGAACCTGCAGACGAAATGGTCTTCATCAGCCTGTACGGAAGAAGAAATGAAAATACTAGGAATGATCATGCAAAAATATTTTTGTGAATGATCAATCACCCAATTTCATTCAAACACCACAAATTAACCCCACACTCTACTCAGAAAGCATTTAATGTTGAGTTGAAAAGATGGCAAATGATATACATACATCTAGAAAGCTATGACAAACAACATACAAAAAAAAATTATATATGTTGTGCAAGTTGAAAACTCGACCACACATAAATCTTGCTTGAGCATCACTACTGAATAACAGAGGCATACATTACAATTCAAGCAATCTACCTAGTCTGTACTGGAATGCCAAAAAGGTAGTGTGGCAGCTATATTACAAGTCTAATTTTCGGATAAATCTGCTCTAATTTGAGAATGCAAGAAAATGGTTGTAGATAATGTCATAAAAACAAAATCATAAGAGGTAGGATGCACAACCCAGCTTTCTAATCGGATTTAACATCATTATTAAATGTTGTACTGCTTCAACAAATGAACTGATAATCCCTGGTAGACTGGAAATCCAATGAGCCCAGAGACTCAAGACGTGTGATAGATGATTAGATCAACAGCAGTAAACATAGCAAGTGGAAGACTTAACTAAAAGGAATTAGGTTGGATTTGATGGTAAGCCATACCCTGGAATTTGCAACAGATGAGAGGTAATTAGAAAAAACAACTTAACTCCAGCAATCTGATTATCAAGATTGCAAATTAGAGAAAGCTACAATAGAAGCAAAAATCTGCGCCTCAAAAAGATGTTGATACTAGTTTCATGCATATCAAAACATCTTCGGAAGCCTGAAAATATCCGCTCAGTCTGTCTCTCTTGACCGGTTGCTTGGCAATTGGAATGGCTAGACCGGAACTAAAATATCGAGTCAGGCTTATAAATTACATGCATGATGGTATACTATGAGCTTTTTGATGGTGTGAGATATCAATACTGAAGATACTCGAGATTAAAAAATTTGGGGATTTCAAAGGTGAATCATGATCAGTTCACAAACAAAGTTTCTTCCTAATAACTTATGTTAAACAGGATAAATTAATTGTATGCTTGAGAAACCAACACAAAATTAAAGCAAAAGAGATGTTATTGACAATAAAGTATATGGAGGTGCATTGATGAGCAATAAATCTGCAAGTTATGTAACATTGTCAAGCTAATTAACAAAGAAATACCTGGCTTGGACCATGAGGAGATTTGTCGCTTACCTTCCTGAACGTTCAATCTTGGCTTCTTAATAAAAAATATCAGTTGCCTGAAAAATAGCAATAACTAAATTATCAACATTGCTAATTTTTCAGTCACGTCCTCCTGGATGTGGCTTGAACAATAAAAAAAATTCTTTCCTGCCCATTTTGAAGTTTGTAGTGTTCTTTGCTTGTGACTAGTCGGAAGTAATATTTTCACTGGAAGATATATCTGTTGCACTTATAACATCACTTCCTCTTACTACTCTGCTATATATAACTTTAAATGACTGTGATCCATATGGCATATTGAGCAAACTTATAGCCAGCTTTAGTGTCTGTTTACGGCGATTTCTACCCTTGATGTATATGCTAAAGCTTCCCTCACCCTCATACTTTTTGCTACTCCTGAAGACATGCCTTCCACCACTATGCTGTGCATCTTGTCTGAAAACCGTCTCAGATTCCAAGTCGGTAATTTTTGTATTATTTCTGTGAGATTCTTCAGATTCCCGTTTCTCTAACCAGTTACCATCCAGCGGTTTACAAATGTCTATAATCTGGGATATCTCATTATTCTCTTCTGTTTTGGTCCCTTCTTCAGTATTGTTATCCGATGGAAGGTCTAGACTCACATCAGTTCTTAAATGAGATGTTATAATTGGTTCCAACACGGATTCAGAAGTTGGACTAATGATGGGTGGCAAAGATGAGAAGTCCACAGGATGAGAACCAGACCATACTGATCCTGGCGCAAAGTCAGGAACGTTTGCACCAATGTTGCACTGCCATGGATAATGGTTTCCATGAAATATGTTACCGTTCATAGCAAAAGTGGTATTTGGAATGACTTGAGGTTGGGTATATGGTGGATATATAAATGGCAAGGGACGTAGAATGTGCGAAGGCCTAGGTGAAGAAGGATAAGGATGATGCGGTGAGGTACAAATAGGAGGCACCATTGGCATTACAGCCGTGGGTGAAGCATGCAGACTGGAACTCAATGGCCATGGTGTAACTGCAGAAATTGTACCATTAGGAGGAAGACCAACAGTTACAGGAACAGGACCAAGTACTGTAGCAGGGAAAGGGCTAAACGGTGCAGCAGATGCAGACAGCTTCTTGCTAGATACCTCTCTCCCATCATAATTAGAAGGTGGTAGTTCCATCGTGGGATAATCACCACCTGTTTTCTCAGGGATGAGAACCTTCTTGAAATTGAATTGATGGAGACTAGAGTAAGAACTGATACCAACATTGGTACATGAGGCTTCGTCATGATTATCTTCTTTGCTTTCTGCAGTGATGGGACACTCAGATTTTTTCCTATCAGATGTATTTGTTGACAAATTCTGATCATGATTCTCATTTTGCTCAACTCCTTGAACCTCATTGCTAGATACACAATTGTCAATGATATTCTTGGTGAGCATGCTACTACAAGATGCCACTTCCAAATCAGAAGATGATGGTTCTAGTAATTGTTCTGTTTCACAATCTTCCTTTCTTTCTTCTTCATGATCAACTTCAACTTTTTTATCTGAGTCTAAAAACGCATCCTGGACAGTGTCCTTATCTTGGGTTATGTTAGATATCTCAGATAGCTCTGCAGCATTTTCTGTATGTTCCTCGGCCAAAAATGATTCCTTTATTTCAGATGCATTGCCACCAATAGACAACTCTTGTTCCAATGGCATATTCTCCTGAAACTTTCGGCTATGTATCTTGGCAATTGTTCCTGGAGGTGCCAGTGCTACATCTTTATATGATGGAGAATTACTAAAACTATGAACCAAATTGTTGCGAGGCTCAGAGACACCACCTATTAGGTTCTTCTGATTCTCTAATACCTGGCTATCATGGCGATAATAGGGTGCATGAGCATCTAATGGGGAAGTCGTTCTTTCGACAGCACTCCAAGAGTTATGACTGATCTCAGGATTGGTGGATGAAGGCACTGACTTCACCCGATAAGTTACAGCCTTATACGCCTTCTGACCAGATCTGGTGTCTGGTGACTGAACTTGCATGTTAAGATTGTCATTAAAGCTTCCAGGAATAACTATCTTTTTCTTAAGCAAATAATACCCATTATTTAAATAAGAAAACTGTGGCTTGGATTGAACAGTTTCACTAGGAACATCATTCATCTGATAGTTGTAGGTTTTCCAGGTGCTTGTACGTTGATGCTTGATTTGCTGGCTTGAACCTCCGATGGACCTTGGTCTTTGAACAGGTTGCCAACCATCTTCTGCTTCTGTATTTATCTCTCTTACATCTTCACTAAAAGAAGCAACCTTTTGCTCTGCTGTTCCTTTAGATTGTTGAGAAACAAATAACTGCTTTTTGGCAACAGCATCTTCATGTTTTGGCTCAACACCTGGACTACTCATGTTCTCATCATCTTGGGTATCACTACCATCAGTCACTTGTTTCACTTCATCTGAAATAGTAGCTACTGAATCCTTGGACAAAGAATCTGCCACATTCAAGTTTTGAGATGACTGCACTTTCACCTGAATCAGTACAAAACTGATTGCTTGGTTTTTGCGATAAAAGGAAAACCAAGTGAAGCTCTTCCAATTAAAATTTTTTGAGAAACTTTAAATTCAAAAATAAAAAGGTTAGCATTCTTATGTTCATTAAATTGAGAGAAAAAATGAAAAAAGAATTCAACAAGCAGAAGAAAAGGTAACAAGAATTGTACAAGCATTAGTATTGGCTCCATTTATAGGTTAAGTGTCTGATTCATCATCAATTTCTTTCAGCAACTACATTAGCATCTTAGTACAGAGAGAAAAACTGCCCAGTAACACAAAAATATATATTTTTAAATACTATAAATAATCTGGAATACATTTTGATTTTAATTAAAGAGTGCACAAGCATCTAGTTAATATAAGTTGGTTTGTGTTGCAATTAAGTATCAAACACTAAAAGAATTCTGAAACTATGAAAATATTGTTCATAACCAATAAAAAATACCTAAAGGACACTGTTATGCAAAAACAGTATGGCCTTTGCAGCGAATTCTCATTTAACATCATGATTTTGAAGACTAGCTGGATGTAGGACATGTTTCTCAAAAAATATTTTTCTAGTACTGATACATAAAGCTTGAGTATTTTGATTATCCACATGCACAACAATTAAGAGTGAGGATCTACTTCTGTTTTCTAGGTTCAGTTGGACTCTCTTTCAAATACTTGGACAGGTTATATAGCAATAAGGCAGTATCTTCTTGAACCAGAAGCAGGGCAGACAAGGTAAAATAAATGCATGCCTATAATCAAGTGATTGGTAGCAGGCAGCAAGAGCTGTAAAAACTAAGTACAATTTGAAAAATTTTAAGTGAGTAACTTGTTAGTTGCTTGTTATAAATTAGCATAGTTTGCTCACTATATTATGTTAGACCTGATTTATTGCCAATATTTACATGAAACAATTGGCTCTATGAGTGTTAAGTTCAAAATTTATTCAGTTTACCACTAATTTAGATGCAAAAATTAAGTACAAGTTGAATTATTTCAAGTGACTAACTTGATATTTGCTATAAATTAGGTTATTCTGTTAAACTATATACTACCTAAGACCTAATTCACCACCAAAGTTAGCATGAAATTATTGGCTCTATAAATGTTGTCTTTGACATTTATTCGATCTACCACTTAAAAAATCATTCAGGTAGCAAGCGGATATATTAAACATGTAAGCCAACATGACCAAACATAAATACACAATTAGATTCTCAGAAGTATTTAAACAAGATAAAGGCTTATCAACATACCATTAAACCCAGATTCTTCCTCTTCAGGGATTCAGCATCTCTTCCTCTACCATCTTGGTTGGAATCAATGAAATCAAGGAGATCAGGCATAGGATATTCATCATTTTAGTGGAAGTAGAAAATTCAGTTGGCACATCTAGTCAATGAAAATATTAATTTTAGTGCACGAGGATGACGTTATATAGATCACGTATATCAGCAATAAGTGCAGAGTGAGCATGCTCACAGTATTTGTGACCCAAAGCATGTTAAACCTAATCACTGCAATTATTGCTGTACCTCAGGTGGCCTTTGCTGGCAATAGATGCATCAGGCTTCCGCGTACCATTTCGAGCAGCTTCTTGCTGCTCAATAGCCTTTGACTCAAAGTACTCAAGCCAGGCAGCAGCATCCTGCGAAATCAAATGGCAACTCTGTGAGTCAAGAAACTAAATCGATGCAGAATTAAGAAAAAAAAAGTTTTATTGATGTCTCTCCATATAAAGATATGCATAAATCACCTGAGTACGCAAGTCATCTGGACCAAGCTTTGCTCTAAGTATTTGTAATGTTGTTTGCTCATGTTGAACACTCAAAGGATATGCTTCCATCAAGGATAGTGCAATAGCTATCGCATGGTAACTTGCTGCGGTCTAATGTAATGTAGAAAATTAGATACATATATTATATATATACCTAATACTCTTCATATAAAAATAAAATAAGGTCTACCATCCAATGCAAAAAAATAATAATGGAACTACTTACATCAGACATTGAAAGTTAAAAGACAGTTAGTGTGAGATCATTCAATGAAATTATAAATCTGGTTTATCACAGGCAAACCTGGAAAAGATATTATCATTATACTATAAAGTTGATAGGTTTTTTATCTGCCAAAAATTAACTTTCATGTTATCATAAGAGAGCCAATCAGAGGACTAATTTGAAAAGGCAAGTTAGTATCAGAAGCTCTTTTTCTGAAAAAGAGACTGTTTTGAGACAAAAAAACCACTTCATTCCACGTACACATGCAGCTAGTGTCCATTATTTTTGTGTTCCTATGTATGTCCATCTACATCATGTCTGTGTGTGTACCATCTCCATACAAGAACACAAGAAAACAGAGATGCAATTTTTTCCCTTACATAGTTGGAAACAATTGGTGTTGGTTTTGCAATGAAATGAAAATAACAAGACGAAGATATGGGAACAAGTAAAATTTTGAAAGAGTGAGACAGAGTGTATGTGGCAGCAAAATCATGTATACAATGAAATCTCATATTTTTGCTTTAAGAAAATATATAGTTCTGAATCAAAAGATGGGAAGAAAAAAAGTGTTGACAAGCATCTTAGTGCAGTACATTGTAAAACACCTTTTAGAACAAAATCTTATATTGATATACTTGTAAGGAAAAGAGAATAATGTAAAAGGTAACAGTCAAAATCAAATCTATATTCCATAGACTATGCTTTGTGGATCCCCATCTACTTGAACTATTAAAGATGATAAAATAATGAGCTCTTCCCAATCGATAATAAAATATAAACTAGTGACTTACAAAGTGTTCGAGAAGTACCCTTGGACATATCTAGAAGATAGTCAGCTCTAATAAATATTGGAGGTGTATACAAAGTGGCAGCCTAACACTCTTAACACTTGCACATTAATTCAGTATCCGGGAGGGACAATGTACGCAGCCTTAACCCCCACAAGTAGAAAGGTATGGCTCGTACATTTCAGAGGTCACAAAGGAGCCAAACTAGATGTCCCACTAGAGTATGGATATGGAATGCATCTAGAGATATTGAACTTTTTATTTGTCAAGTAACCTGTGTTTCAAAATATAATAGAGTATCCAAAAGGGAATGCCCATTTTGAACTTGGAAATGATTGTTTTCTCATGTTGAGTAGAAAGAGGAGGTTAGAGAGAAAATAGAGTGAAGGAGTTCGCTTAGGTATTAAGCTGACTAGGTCATCCCAGATGACCTTGATATGAAAGCAATCCTTTTCTTATAGATCCCAAAACCTTTTGTACTCTACCACATGATAGATTTTAAGCTCATCTGATTTTGCTTGATGTACTTGTTCAAACCCAAACTAACAAATTAAAAAGGAATGAATTGCTGTCCCATTTTCTTATGTATAACAAATCTTGGTTGCATGACCGAGAATGGTATACTCTTGTTAGGGCAGAATAATAATGTGTGTGGCAAACTTTGGCTAATGGGTTCCAGAGATTGTCTAATGAAGCATATAACTGAACCCCTTGATAACAGGCCAATGATGCTCCTAATTTATATGGATTGCTGAAAGTCGAACCTGCTAACTTATACTGCTTTGGCAAAGCCCTCTCCCACACAGCAGAAGGTCAATAGATAAGGGGTTCTAGATCACCTAATTATCCAGGTCACTAGGTGAGCAGATTAGGGGTGAACTAGCTAGAAGTCACTCTGTAATACATGCCTTATCATCTCAAAGTAATTAATAATGTTTCTGTGGGACTTCATTAACCAATTATTGTAATAATTTATGATTTCTAACACCGAACTACAATAAGCATCAGCTGCTTATCTTAAAAGAATGCTATGACTACTTCAGAAATAAAAAGACACAAGAAGAAACAGAATTTGAGAACAAAAACAAACCTGAATGTGGTCAGGACCAAGCAACTTCTGATTGCATTTCAAAGCTTTATGAAGATATCTAAGTGCCACATGTATATTTCCCAGGCCTTCCTCCATCATAGCCACATTAATATATGTAGCAGCTGTGTTTGGATGAGATGGTCCACAAGTAAGATGCAAAAGATACAACGCACGTTTCACATACCTGATTAACAAGTAACAGGAGAAAAATTAAGGGTGATGGTAAATAACATATAATGGAAGCATGGTCCTGGCTTATTATTTCCAATACAAACACCAAAACATAACAATACTAACCTGGAAAGTAAGAAGCTTAATTTTTGTTAGTTTCTGTTCTTCAACTTTTTATGCACACATTAATTTTCAGGTACGAAGTAAATATTAAAGTTAAATCTAGAAAGCCATTGTTCTCAAATTAAGCTGCATTCTTTGTGGCAAAAAAACGAAGAAAATGCCATCTTTGCATATTTTAGCTAATATGCATAATAATAGAGTAGACATAACCAAAACCATAAGACAGATATGTGTCATGGAAGCTTTAATATTAAGTTTTGCATTGGCATGTAAAAAAAAAATTCTCTGTTTAACCGGTCATATCAACCAACCCTCATGATAACACATCAAGAATATAAACCTCGGTGCTTCAAAACACAAGCTAAAAATGAGCAATGACCAAACAGAGAAAACACTCAAGACATGTCACACATGAGACTAAAATAGAACAATGGCCTTTGTCAACGGCCATAAAAATTTATTCCCCGACTAGACTGAGAAAAATGGGAGAAACTTTATGAAATTTGTCTGGTCTCTTGACAAGCCTATGACAAGAACCTATTCAATCTCCTTCCACAAGACTAAGTGTTAAAATTTTTAAGTTTCCTCTTCACCATTTGGCTAATAAATCCATGTTATAACTAATCATGTGATATTAATGGAGCTATCTTCTTTCTCCAACCAAAATTCCGATGTGTTCTTTCTCTCTCATAAGATGGTCACAGTGGACTGGAGGAACCTGAATTTTTACAATGCTGATAAGTTTGATAAACCATTTGTCACTCTTTAAGCTTTTAAAGAATAACATAAGAAAAGATATAGATGCAATTTTTTCTAAATACTTTGTTGCCATGGTACTCCTATGACAAACTCTGTATGTTTAAAGCTCTATCCTTCACTAATTAATATCATAAAGCTTTCTTTGTCATAGTTAGAAGATTTACATTATTAAATAGCTTCTGACATGTAGACATTTTTTACATGTGCTGGGAAGCATGATATACAATGAACAAATTGTACAAATATCTCAATCATTGCATTCATGCTGAATAACTTACAAACTTCTTTTCAATGCTTATAGTAGAAGAAAGGCTTCTCCTTAACTTTACAAGTATTATGCTAAGAATGTTGTTTTAAGTGAAACCATCTTTTTAGTTTGGTAATCTAGAATTCAAGACTAAAATTTCTACTTTTATGTATTAATTCATCAAGATCATTTCATGCAAATAACCTAGTTAAAAATTTTTGACCGTTACCTGCCAGAAGTCTTCTTCTTTTTTTCTATCTAGAAGAGGCACTAATTCTAAGTTTATATCTCCTCGAATCCTAATATATTATACTGCAATAATATCTTATAAGACAGTACCAATGTTCAAGTCATTATAAAAACAAAAGATGGAATATCTAATAATTCAAGATATTAGAATTCCCAATCAAAAGAACACTATCTAAGATTTGATACTACAACAAATAAGAATTGAAGTTACTTTAGAGCCAATTCAGTATGTTGAAGCCTGTAGTAAAAAACAGCTAGGTCGCCGTAGCTCTTCATTGTATCTGGATGATCCAATCCAAGCTCCCTCTCATTTATGTCCAATGCCTTCTGCTGATAAGTTGTGGCCTAAAAGTTGCAATAATTTAGTATAATCCCAGCCAAAGACAGGAGCACAGGTTCAAAATTTATAACAGAAAGTTCCTAAAAGTCATCCCTAATAATTGAAGTGATATATAAAATTTTAAATAGTAAAAAACACCATATAGCATATTCTAATATTCATCTTAGCGTAAGAAACCATAGTGGTAGAATACTGTTTCATGGTTTAACTCGATTCAGATCTTTGCAAAAGCCATTAAAAAACAGATAAATCCAATTAGAATTAGACATTGATCTACTAAAAGAGGACACAAGTCAGGAACACAAATGCTGTATTAAAATATTGAACTGTGGTTTATCGCTCTTTGATCTGTTTCAACCTCATGACCCACTAATGGTCCTGCATGCACTTATTCAAGGCATAAATTAGCTACCAACTAAATTTCCAACAGAATTACATGTCAATATTATGAAATATGAATTACAAAAAACGGTTTCAATCACTCGGAACATAATCACCCATGACACAAACTTTACATTACAATTCTCCAAATTTCAGATCGTTGGACTTGGCAAATTTAAATTGTCCATAATGGTGTATTTTTGACATTGGATTGGTAAAAACATAATTGATCTGCTCAATTTTACTCAAATAGACCATTTAACAAGGTTCCTTTTAAGATATCAGAAAAGAGAGAACCATGGCACATAACAGATCGTAAGATACTCCATAAGTCCATATCATAAGAACCATGGCCTTCAGTGACACAAATATCTGAAAGCTACCTAATTAAGGTCACCAGTATGGTAGAGAACAACAGCTAAAAGACTGTAGGCTCCAGCAGTCATCCGATTATAAGGACCACAGACTGCAATTAATTTTGCCAGAGCCTGCATCCAACTACACCTTCATACCAAAAGCAAATGAAAGAGAAAAAAGGTCTTTACAAAGAAGTTAACCTGTACAGTATCTTATGACGAATTACCTTTGTTCCATAGTTGACTGCGTCTTCAAGTTTACCCTTATCAAGTGCCATTTTCGAAGACTCTAGAAGTTGTCGTGCATCTGCAGATGAGCATGCAACTTGCTGCAAAAGATTCAAAAGCACTAAGAATGTAAGATACATTATGGTAGATACCATATTTCAAATAAGACCATCTTAGCAGCTTTACCTTGTGCACAGGTACAAGGCTGATGATATCTGATTTGTCAAAGGGGAAATTTGAATCCATATCAAAGTCTCTGGGTGCCAATTCAATTCCCACCTAAGAAAATTGAACATGTAAGATGAAAGGAAAATTAAATATCATTTACAGAAATGAAAAATGATCATTACCTTGTGACATAGCCCTCTTAAAATAGCATATTTTCTTATATCATTATAGTTTGAGATTGTAAGTTCCCAGTTATATCGCTTTCTTAGAAATACTTCAAGCCATCTCCAGACTAGAAAGTGCACACGTATAGCAGAATGTGAAACATCAGAATCAGGAAGCCCAAGGAGCATGTTAAGTGTTGCAGCCATCAATATAGATAAATCTCCAGTATCAGAAACAGAAGCAATCACAGCTCGTACAACATGCTTAAAAGCCCTTACTATCATCTCATGAATACAGAGTGACTGAACATGAGACAGCTTCTCTGAAAGCTTGACCTGACAGATATTGTACATAATATTGCATTTAATATAATTAGGAAAAATACTTTGTGAAAGTAAAGATATATTCAGCCTCTTCAAGCTAAAGGTGACTCACAACTTGCCCAAGAGAGCGTATTCTTAGACCTCTTGTATGCATGAAATCAGTTAGAGTACGACCATCAACAGGTGATAGCTCCAATGACCCAAAATCTGAGACCTGAATACATGCCAAGGTACAAATAATACTCATTAACCATCATTCCATACTAAAACAGAAAATAATGAATTAAATATGAAAAAATTGTACTCAGGCATACCAACTTTGGGAGAGCAACTTCATCATAATATCTCATTGCCATCTCAGTTAATTCCTGTGGAGACTGATCATGAGAATAGATCAGCTTCTCATCTTCAAATTAATTGTAATCTTAATATATGTTTCTATGTAAGTTAAGATGATACACACACAGACAATAAATTTACATGTTATTTAGTAGTAATTGTGATATAGACAGGAATTAACTAATGATACATAGCCCAGATAAGTGTACATATGTACAACAGAACTGAAACTTTAGAATAAACAAACAAAGTTACTAATTCTGTAATAGTAAGACATGAATTTGCAACTGACAATCAACACCTGAGATAGCAGTAGAAAAATCAGAACATACACCTGAAATAAGGCATAACCTGCATATATTCATGTGACTTGTGCATACCTTCAAATGAAGTCCAGTATTAGATTCTAGCAACCTTGTATATACAGGTTCAGTCAACAAATCTTTGAGCTTGCAAGAATTCTCAGTTTCTTTGCTTTCTACCTTAGGTTCCTTGATAGGCAACTTTGTATTCTGTTTTTCATGCATCTCATCAGATGATTTCCTGTCAATGGTTAAAGTCTTTTCTTCATCAGAATCTGGTTTCTTTTTTGGGTTTTTAAGAATTTTAAGAGGCTTCCCAAGGCCTTCAACTCTTATCTCACTTTTTGTCTTCGTCGTGATTTGTTTTTTGTCATTTTCACCAACCTGTTTCTTGTCTTTGTCACCATTATTCTGATCCTGCAAATGTTGTATCCAACAAGCTCCCAATTCCCATCTTACTGAAACATTGCATTCAGCTTCCTCCTCCTCAAGCTTCACTAGGCTATCTTTCAACAATTTCTCCACAATTTTTTTTGCTGCAGAGAGTTCCTCATGCCTTGAACTCTGTAGATGATTATATAATCTTTTCTCTCTTGGTGTATGGCTTTTGTGAAGTAGCATTCTCAGACTGGAATAACAAATAATATCTTCAACGAAATGAAGTATGCAAAAACTATTTTATATGAATGAAATCAGAGTATGTAATTGTGGCTATTTACCTGCTAACGTTCAAAGCATTTGCACCACCTTCAGGATGATCCTTAATTTCAACACCTTGCAAAGGTAAATCCAGTTCGCTTTTCTCATGATGCTTGACTTTCACAACAGCGATATAACCACAGTATCGCACATTAAGAACCCCCAACATGGCGATATCCTGCGGTTGAAAGCCACAAATTTGTTCACTAACAATAAAAATATAAAAAACAGAAACTAATGTCAAGCCACAAATTTGTCAACTGACGTTAAACATATAAAACAAGACATAACAACAAAGACAAGACACTTTTGTGGTAGGGTTTCTTTAAAAGATCAAAATTCCATACATGAGCTGCTGTATTTTCATCTGATGTGATTCCTTTTAGCAAGTTCCTCTCAGCGAGATGTTTGGCATCAATACCAGTTGTTTTACTTCCATCAATCTTTGTATCCACCTTACAGCTTGCATCTGAAGCATCTTTAGTGACAGTGATGCTAAAATCCCCCACTGTCTCAAACTGCAAGATTTCATCTACCCCGACTGTAGCTGCATTTTTTCTTTCATCCATAACTTGCTTTACAGCTGCAACAGCTCTTAGTATTGCAACATCTACAAATAGGATATGAAGCAGGAAAGCTCTTCTGTCCCGGATTTGTCTCTCTTCTGCTGTCTTACATGGCATGGACTTAAGAAAAAGGAACTCATTTGCCCAAGGCATCATATCACTTCTACTGTCCTGAAACCATCCACCTCCATTGCCTCCCCAAGTTTCATCCTCAGCAGGAAGGGAAGGAAATGTGGCTGGTGACTGAGCAGCAACTGGAGGCACAAGCCATGTGTTTGCACGAAATCCATAAGGCAGGTTTCCAAACTGCAAATAATAGGGCACTCTTAGTCAACCGAATGCATTCAACAACCAACTAGCTAGACTGTACCACAACAAAGATATGCACAAGCCCAAGATTTAGATGTGGAAATGAATAAAATGACACATTCTAAGCAAATTAAACTAATATACCTACAAGATTGAACCAAGGAGCTCATGACTACAATACAGAATCAAGAAACACAACACCAAAGATTGTTTGCAACTTTCTTTTTAAGTAAGCAAACACATATCGGCCCTAGCTTTCTTCTTTTTTAAGCAACTGAAAAGGTTTCCAACTAAGACATGCTACTTTGGCCTAAGAAAGGAAACACTAAATTAATCAGAACTTGATCTAAAAAATCCTGTGATATTATAAGTTGGACATTCTGTAAGATTCACTTGATTTGTCAAGATGCACATGATCAAATATTTCAGATTAAGCATGAAGAGAATGCAGAAGTTATAGAGTAGCCAAAGATGATCCATATTAATCACAGAAGCAAGTTGTCATTATAAAAAAACTAGTTCATTTTCAACACTAAGTGTCAACAAGGAACACCAATAAGCTCATAGTTTCAGCCAAAGAAGGAAATAAGGAATAACTAAGCAAACATCAGTAAGAATCAACCACATGGAAACATATTAGAAGCTCCTGAATCCACCACACTAAACAAGAACAAACCAACCTTGTTCCGTTCCATGAAGGCTTTCATGAGATCTTCATAAGCCTGTAAACCACACAGCACAGAGTTGAGCACTTGCTAGAACTTAGCAACAATGCATAATGCCACAAAAAAAAAATTTAATGCTGAAAAATATCGAAATCAAAATGTTGTAGGTTTGTTACTTCTAACAATTTCTGAAATAGCAAAAGATTTAATGTAAGAAACGAAACATAGCAAGAATTGGAGGCCGACATTATTAAATGCTCTACTGAGATGTCTCAGGAGATCGACAAGATTGTGGCAAAGCAAGCATTGCTTCCCAAGACTGTAAAATCCCCTGGAGCATGCCTCGACGATCACAAGCTTCCCATTGCATAGCTTCACCTTCAATTTCAGATCCAGTATCAACCAAAAGAAACAATTAGCGATAAGATTCACGGATAAAACGTTAAAAAGAATATAGTAAGACCTACTTCGAGGAAGAAGAGATGATCGTCGGATGGACGCTCATCTTGCCTAAGATTCGTTGTTCGTCTCATAACTGCAGCAGACGAATCGATAAAGAAAACAGGGTAAGATTCAGGATCCAAGCGAAATTCTCGACCAAGATTCAGGAGAAACATGATCGAAAAGAGAGGGAAGGGTAAGATTGGACTCACACTGGATGGGAGGGGTGAGATTGGCGAGGGAGAAGAACTCATAGAAGGCCCCGAGCCGAGGGCACGCCCCGCTCATCTCCGCCTCTAGGTCTGCCGTCGAATCCTTAGCCGCCGCCGCCAGCGACTGTGACGGCGACTTCGGCTGGGACTGGCCCTGGTCATCCGGCGGGCTCTTCCGGTTCCCGCCGGCTCCGGCACCGCCGCTTTTCTTGCGGACCTTCGAGGCCGCAGCGGAGGCTGACTCAGACGGGGCATCTTTGGGCGACGTTGGCTGCGGAGTCGGAGGCGGCGGATGACCGAAGCAGGTGGTGGAGGAGAGGAGGTCGAGGAGGCGCCGCACGTGCGCCACCGCACGCTCTTCGTCGTAGTCCTCTTCTCCCGCAAGAAAATTTCAACAAAACACTTGTATTTAGTAAAATAACATATATATCCCTGTAAAATTAGCATTTGCATACTTCACCAAATTTGTGCGTGTGTGTATATATATATATATATATATATATACCATTTTTCATTATTTTAAATTTATAAGTACAAATACCCTATTAATGAATATAGAAAAACATATGCACAAGAGACTCATCAATACAAAATTTGAGAGAATAAAAAAATAATATTTTTGATTGATAATATAATTTTTTTCCTATCAATACTTATTTCATGTTTACCTTCAACCAGAGTGAGAGTGCATGGTTTCAGCACCGTGACATCGACGAAGTCTTTCAATCTCGAACCTCTTACCTGAAATAAAAGGCCAAAAATGTTTATAAATTATTATTGTTTTGTAGAGCAGAAGTTTATTTGTATATCATCTAATTATTTCAACAAAGATACATATAATAATATAAAAGGTTTTAACTGATGTTTCCCTGAAAACCAAAGACAAAGGAGTTGGAAGGTGGAGATGGGTGTGTTTCTCGATGAACGTCAACATCGGAGAACGAAGTGTTTCTCTTCTCCACCCAAACCTCAGCTAAATGCGACTAAACCTCACCGTCCTACCGACGAAGGCTCGTCGGTACACCCAGTTTTTCCAAGTGCGACATCGCCACAACTTGCGAGCCACAGGTCAATCCTTCTTGGCTTGCTTGATCATGTCACCCTCATTCCAAGAACTCATCAACCATTCGATTTCTGAAGTCCCTATCCTTGTTCAGAGTGGACAATCTAATTCCAACCTTTCCTTTTCTCTTAATTCTCCATTGCTTAAACTTAGTCAAGAAGAGAAAGTACCACAACTCCAGAAGCAAAGGGGTTAGGGAGGTCATGTGTACCTCATGGGAGAGGGAGTAATTGGTGATATGGCACGCAAGGGTGTTGACGCAGAGCAGCCGCCGCACATCGATGATCTTGTCGGTCGATATCCCCTGCAAATTTCCACTGACGAGTTATAGCAGAAACAAAGGAACCAGCACAAGAAAAGCTTGTAGATTGCTTTTCATGGTGAAGACCATCATCACTGTCATGGTTTTGCCAGATTAGGATGAGGAATGAGGAGATATACACTCTGAACCTAAAATGGGAAAGAGAAGCTTCAATCATTGAACAGAATCCAAAAGAATGGACATCCCCCTTCATGAGTCATCCCTTGTGATGCAACAAGCAGTTCTGCGCCAGTTCTCATTAAATGCTGGGAACTTGCATTCATGGAACTGCAGGAGGTTGATTTTGTTCCCCACCAAACTAATGTATTCATGAGGGACCATAGTAATCATGTCAGCAGAGGTAGAGAGCAAGTACTGCTATTACTCCCAGGGGAATCAAAAGCCATGGACACCCGAGGAAAACATTGCCTCCCATGGCTCCTTCCTGGATGCAACCTTTCTTAAATTTTACTCACAGAACAGTAAATTCTATTCCCGTTGTGTCTCACATGCATGCCAGTTTCTTCATTTCTTTTCCTTTTCACAAAGATTTCATGTAACGTTGTCTGTCTGTTCCTCTGAGTCTTTATCTTAGGCAACAGGGAGAAAGATATAGATGAGAAGAACATGCACAGACCTTGAGGATGACATGAGACTCATCCGGGAGCATTACTGTGATGTCCACAGCCAGAGGCAGAACTAGCAGAGCAGCAACGACAACAATAACAACGAGTTAGTCGTCAGACAAGAATGAAAACTAATGACAACAAAAATAGCAGCTCAAAATAGATTTTCTCTCGGCAACCACAATCCAAACCTTTCTCATCTTTCTTCTTCTTGTCGCCCTTGCCCTTTCCTCGACCGCCCTTGGGTGCCATGCGGCCGCCCCGCTCCACTCGCTTCCTCTTATCTCTGCATCGTCAATTTATTAGTATTCCTCGACCACTAATGTACTAATGCTTGTACAATTCTTGTTACCTTTTCTTCTGCTTGTTGAATTCTTTTTTCATTTTTTCTCTCAATTTAATGAACATAAGAATGCTAACCTTTTTATTTTTGAATTTAAAGTTTCTCAAAAAAATTTAATTGGAAGAGCTTCACTTGGTTTTCCTTTTATCGCAAAAACCAAGCAATCATTTTTGTACTGATTCAGGTGAAAGTGCAGTCATCTCAAAACTTGAATGTGGCAGATTCTTTGTCCAAGGATTCAGTAGCTACTATTTCAGATGAAGTGAAACAAGTGACTGATGGTAGTGATACCCAAGATGATGAGAACATGAGTAGTCCAGGTGTTGAGTCAAAACATGAAGATGCTGTTGCCAAAAAGCAGTTATTTGTTTCTCAACAATCTAAAGGAACAGCAGAGCAAAAGGTTGCTTCTTTTAGTGAAGATGTAAGAGAGATAAATACAGAAGCAGAAGATGGTTGGCAACCTGTTCAAAGACCAAGGTCCATCGGAGGTTCAAGCCAGCAAATCAAGCATCAACGCACAAGCACCTGGAAAACCTACAACTATCAGATGAATGATGTTCCTAGTGAAACTGTTCAATCCAAGCCACAGTTTTCTTATTTAAATAATGGGTATTATTTGCTTAAGAAAAAGATAGTTATTCCTGGAAGCTTTAATGACAATCTTAACATGCAAGTTCAGTCACCAGACACCAGATCTGGTCAGAAGGCGTATAAGGCTGTAACTTATCGGGTGAAGTCAGTGCCTTCATCCACCAATCCTGAGATCAGTCATAACTCTTGGAGTGCTGTCGAAAGAACGACTTCCCCATTAGATGCTCATGCACCCTATTATCGCCATGATAGCCAGGTATTAGAGAATCAGAAGAACCTAATAGGTGGTGTCTCTGAGCCTCGCAACAATTTGGTTCATAGTTTTAGTAATTCTCCATCATATAAAGATGTAGCACTGGCACCTCCAGGAACAATTGCCAAGATACATAGCCGAAAGTTTCAGGAGAATATGCCATTGGAACAAGAGTTGTCTATTGGTGGCAATGCATCTGAAATAAAGGAATCATTTTTGGCCGAGGAACATACAGAAAATGCTGCAGAGCTATCTGAGATATCTAACATAACCCAAGATAAGGACACTGTCCAGGATGCGTTTTTAGACTCAGATAAAAAAGTTGAAGTTGATCATGAAGAAGAAAGAAAGGAAGATTGTGAAACAGAACAATTACTAGAACCATCATCTTCTGATTTGGAAGTGGCATCTTGTAGTAGCATGCTCACCAAGAATATCATTGACAATTGTGTATCTAGCAATGAGGTTCAAGGAGTTGAGCAAAATGAGAATCATGATCAGAATTTGTCAACAAATACATCTGATAGGAAAAAATCTGAGTGTCCCATCACTGCAGAAAGCAAAGAAGATAATCATGACGAAGCCTCATGTACCAATGTTGGTATCAGTTCTTACTCTAGTCTCCATCAATTCAATTTCAAGAAGGTTCTCATCCCTGAGAAAACAGGTGGTGATTATCCCACGATGGAACTACCACCTTCTAATTATGATGGGAGAGAGGTATCTAGCAAGAAGCTGTCTGCATCTGCTGCACCGTTTAGCCCTTTCCCTGCTACAGTACTTGGTCCTGTTCCTGTAACTGTTGGTCTTCCTCCTAATGGTACAATTTCTGCAGTTACACCATGGCCATTGAGTGCCCGTCTGCATGCTTCACCCACGGCTGTAATGCCAATGGTGCCTCCTATTTGTACCTCACCGCATCATCCTTATCCTTCTTCACCTAGGCCTTCGCACATTCTACGTCCCTTGCCATTTATATATCCACCATATACCCAACCTCAAGTCATTCCAAATACCACTTTTGCTATGAACGGTAACATATTTCATGGAAACCATTATCCATGGCAGTGCAACATTGGTGCAAACGTTCCTGACTTTGCGCCAGGATCAGTATGGTCTGGTTCTCATCCTGTGGACTTCTCATCTTTGCCACCCATCATTAGTCCAACTTCTGAATCCGTGTTGGAACCAATTATAACATCTCATTTAAGAACTGATGTGAGTCTAGACCTTCCATCGGATAACAATACTGAAGAAGGGACCAAAACAGAAGAGAATAATGAGATATCCCAGATTATAGACATTTGTAAACCGCTGGATGGTAACTGGTTAGAGAAACGGGAATCTGAAGAATCTCACAGAAATAATACAAAAATTACCGACTTGGAATCTGAGACGGTTTTCAGACAAGATGCACAGCATAGTGGTGGAAGGCATGTCTTCAGGAGTAGCAAAAAGTATGAGGGTGAGGGAAGCTTTAGCATATACATCAAGGGTAGAAATCGCCGTAAACAGACACTAAAGCTGCCTATAAGTTTGCTCAATAGGCCATATGGATCACAGTCATTTAAAGTTATATATAGCAGAGTAGTAAGAGGAAGTGATGTTATAAGTGCAACAGATATATCTTCCAGTGAAAATGTTACTTCCGACTAGTCACGAGCAAAGAACACTACAAACTTCAAAATGGGCAGGAAAGAATTTTTTTTATTGTTCAAGCCACATCCAGGAGGACGTGACTGAAAAATTAGCAATGTTGATAATTTAGTTATTGCTATTTTTCAGGCAACTGATATTTTTTATTAAGAAGCCAAGATTGAACGTTCAGGAAGGTAAGCGACAAATCTCCTCATGGTCCAAGCCAGGTATTTCTTTGTTAATTAGCTTGACAATGTTACATAACTTGCAGATTTATTGCTCATCAATGCACCTCCATATACTTTATTGTCAATAACATCTCTTTTGCTTTAATTTTGTGTTGGTTTCTCAAGCATACAATTAATTTATCCTGTTTAACATAAGTTATTAGGAAGAAACTTTGTTTGTGAACTGATCATGATTCACCTTTGAAATCCCCAAATTTTTTAACCTCGAGTATCTTCAGTATTGATATCTCACACAATCAAAAAGCTCATAGTATACCATCATGCATGTAATTTATAAGCCTGACTCGATATTTTAGTTCCGGTCTAGCCATTCCAATTTCCAAGCAACCGGTCAAGAGAGACAGACTGAGCGGATATTTTCAGGCTTCCGAAGATGTTTTGATATGCATGAAACTAGTATCAACATCTTTTTGAGGCGCAGATTTTTGCTTCTATTGTAGCTTTCTCTAATTTGCAATCTTGATAATCAGATTGCTGGAGTTAAGTTGTTTTTTCTAATTACCTCTCATCTGTTGCAAATTCCAGGGTATGGCTTACCATCAAATCCAACCTAATTCCTTTTAGTTAAGTCTTCCACTTGCTATGTTTACTGCTGTTGATCTAATCATCTATCACACGTCTTGAGTCTCTGGGCTCATTGGATTTCCAGTCTACCAGGGATTATCAGTTCATTTGTTGAAGCAGTACAACATTTAATAATGATGTTAAATCCGATTAGAAAGCTGGGTTGTGCATCCTACCTCTTATGATTTTGTTTTTATGACATTATCTACAACCATTTTCTTGCATTCTCAAATTAGAGCAGATTTATCCGAAAATTAGACTTGTAATATAGCTGCCACACTACCTTTTTGGCATTCCAGTACAGACTAGGTAGATTGCTTGAATTGTAATGTATGCCTCTGTTATTCAGTAGTGACGCTCAAGCAAGATTTATGTGTGGTCGAGTTTTCAACTTGCACAACATATATAATTTTTTTTTGTATGTTGTTTGTCATAGCTTTCTAGATGTATGTATATCATTTGCCATCTTTTCAACTCAACATTAAATGCTTTCTGAGTAGAGTGTGGGGTTAATTTGTGGTGTTTGAATGAAATTGGGTGATTGATCATTCACAAAAATATTTTTGCATGATCATTCCTAGTATTTTCATTTCTTCTTCCGTACAGGCTGATGAAGACCATTTCGTCTGCAGGTTCACAACATAGATTGTTGAGAAGGCTATGAAGTTCCAAGTCTAGAGAGGATGGAAATAGCGTAGAACTTTTGACCAAATCATTAGAATTAGGTTGAAACTATTAACCCATTTTTTCTTCTCCATTGAAGAGACATGTACGAGCATTTTTCTCCTCTCTTTTTTCCCCTTTTCCTTTTGAGGATTCTGAAATTTATAGCCGACAACATTGTAAGTCATGGGATTTTGTGAACCTCGACTTTCCTACCCATCAAAATAACTTTTGCAATTTCTGCTAATATATTCTTTTCGGGTATGCGTTTCATGCTTGCAAAATTAACGTCATTCAGTCGTTGATAGGGTTGGGAAAATTCTCTTGTTTTTTTATCTGATGTGATGGTCAAAGTGAAAATTTTAAGCTTAATTAGCTGCTTCTAAAACCTGATATTCCTGATCATCGACTTGATTATGAGTTGGAAACGTTGAACATCGGAGATCAGTATATTCTAATTTGTTTAAATCAATGCATTTAGGATGCTGTTATTCTTTTCTTTAATAATCCCTCGATTGAATCTGAAATGATCAAAGAGGTAAATCAATGATTCCATCTCTAAAAGCATTTGTCATGGGCAAACCGATGTATTAATTTCGTTTGACTCAAATTATTGATCAAAATACGCAGATATTTTTATTTTTCATTGCTACTGTCATTTTTGTTCTCATTAGGTTTCTAATTCTTCTTAAGCTTTGTACGGACAAGATTTTATCTATAAAGATTAAGATAACTAATTGGAAAAAATAATAATAATAATAACAACAACAAATAATCAACATGGTAACAATGAATCTGGAAGTTTGACATGTCTTCAAGTTAGTACGTGGGAAGATACTAATGGTTTCAGCACCTCTTCAGTTCTTGTAGAATTCCTTCAGCAAAGAGAGATCGCCATCATCGGACGACACAGTCGACGCGAAATTTATAATGTTCATCTCTCGTGGCTCAGATATCCACTCTTTGTATGATCACAACCCATAGCATAAGAAACCCTCGAGGATCAGATCCAACATGAGGTGATCCGATGAACGAGAACTGTTGATATGATGAGATTTCCATGAAGTAAGTGGTGCAGCATTAGGCATACGAGATATCTATCAACCAGTAGTAGTACTTGATGGCTCATCACCGTCATCATCTTCTTCTCGGCCGCATCACCCACTTCTGCCGCCACCCGATACGCGTACAGGTTCGAGGGAAATGGGTAACCTAAAGAAGTGCTCCTCTCCCCTCTCATCGATCTTCCTCACCCATCTGCTTTTGCTGCGCGGCCTCCTCCGCCCTGATCCCTTCGCGCTCTTCCGCCGTTCCACGCCGCCTGCCGTCGTCCCCGTCCTTCCCACCTCCTCAATCTTCCCTATCATCGTCACCTCCATCCCATCTTCGCCTATCGGCCCCTCCTCCCTCCCCGCAGACAGTTAGCGATCGCCACCGAACTCCTCGGATTGAAGCGGAGCAGCTCGAGCAGGCCTGCGTACGGGTCGGACTTGCAGCCCACCAGAGAGCAGCCGATGTGCTCGTGATACGGGTCGCCCACCTTGAACTCCACCGCGTCGTCCACGCCGGACTCCTCGACGACATCCTTCGTGGGAGCGAGCGACACCTCCTCCGGGATGATGCAGACGAGTCTGCCTCCGGTTTGTCGAGCTGCAGCGGCGAGGGCTCCCGTGGATTGGGACGCCTCCGGTGAGCTTTGTATGGTTGGTCACGGGATCTTCTACAAGCCCTTAGGTGATCGACTTCATCTTTCTGCTGTTTTGAAGCTCAACTACCCCAAGACTTCCAACATCTCTACCAGTCTGGTGAGCGGGACTGTCGAGAGCTTGGGGCCCCACCACATCGATCCCATCTCGCTTGTAGCCTATGCTCAAAAGGAGTATGTTTTCACGATGATCCCCCAAGCCAACCACTCATGCTCCTCTCTTCCATTCCAGGAGGAATCACTAAGTTTCGGGCCTACTTCTGTTTGTAGTCATCTCCTCCGGTATATGACTGGTAGAACATTTCAGCTAGACTACGGCAGTGGCTGCACCGGTAGCAACTGTGGAACTCTAAGTAGTAGCTTTGGGTTCTCCGCTAGATTCTTGTCCTTCGATATGATACAGTGCTCGGAGAACGGCCGGTTGCATCTCTACATCGAATTCTCCAATTCCAGTTATCTTTCATATGATGTCCCGATGGTGCCTAAGAAGTCCATGATGGGTGAAGGCTATTGGGACCATGTTAAGAATCGTCTCTGTCTCATAGCCTGTCACATTCTTGAAGGGAGTTCACAGGCGAGTCCCTCTGTTGGTGATTGCTCGATCGGACTGAGCTTATGGTTCCCAACTGTCCTGACGCTGAGAAGAAAGGACGTGGTCGGTCATATGTGGAGTAACAAGAAGAAGAGAGACCCTGGCTACTTCAGCATGGTCTCGTTCCACCGGTCGGGTGGGCGAATGGTCACGATTCCTGGGCTGAGATATAACTACACCCTAATAGATTCTGTCAGCGGGCCTTGCAAGGTGAGAAGTGGCAGCACACAGTCGAGCGAGGAAAGGTATCCAGATGGAAGATGTTCCCGCGACATGCGGTTCAGTATCGCGGTGGAGGATGCCGGCGGCCGAAGTGGATGGGGGGAAGCTAATGTCTTTTCTATGGGCGACGAGTTTTGTGATGATTATGACTTCGTTACGACGTCGGAGACGGCAAGCTTCGTGCCTGCAGCTGACTGGGTCGCGAAGAATCAAAGTGTTTGGAACGTAAGCTATGCCATAAGCTATTATATGTACTCTGCTTCCGCTGAGGGGGGCGAACAGTTTGGCATCGCTGCTGAGGGGATATACGATGCTGGAAGTGGAACACTCTGCATGAAGGGATGTCGATCTCCGAGTTTGCCCACCAAAAACCAAACAGCAATTGACTGTGAGATCTTAATCAATATCCAGTTTCCCCCTCTCCACTCGAAGATGGGAGATCGTATCAGTGGCACCATCAACACCACAAGGAGTAAGCAGGACCCTCTGCACTTTGACCCTATAAAGTTGTATTCTCAGCAAATTTACGCAGCAGAAGTAACTGAAGCGATTTGGAGGATGGATGTCGAAATCGTCATGGTCATGATCTCTCTCACGTTGTCGTGCATTTGCATTGGGTTGCAGACCTTCCACGCCAAGAAGCACCGTGACGCCCTGCCTTCCATGTCGATCACCATGCTCGGTGTTCTTATCCTTGGCTACGTGATTCCTCTGGTGCTGAACTTTGAAGCCTTGTTCGCGAACCGCAGTCGGTCTGGCTTTCTAAGTCTGCGGAGCGGTGGGTGGCTCGACGTTCATGAGGTCATCGTGAGGATCTTATCCGGCTTAGCTCTGTTCCTCTCCTTCCACCTGCTTCAAATGGCGTGGTCCGCGAGGTCATCGGACGAGAACAAGGGGCACCGCGTCGCGGAGTGGACGACGCTCAAGCTGTGCTTGCCTCTCTACTTCGCCGGGGCGCTGCTCACTTGGCTCATCAGCTCAAGGCACCACCTGCAGAGGTCGGAATTCAGCAGGCAGCGATACGGTTCTCGCTGGGAGGATTTGGTCCCTTATGCTGGCTTAGTGCTCGACGGATTTCTGCTCCCTCAGATCGTTCTTAACGTCTGTCGGAACTCCAAAGATAAGATCCTGACGCCTTTCTTCTACGTCGGAATCACGATCACCCGAGCTTTGCCTCATCTGTACGACGCTTATCGCTCTCGCAGTTATAACCGTCGCATTGATTCATCGTACATCTACGCAAGTCCAGACGGAGATTTTTACTCGCTGGTGTGGGATGTCATCGTTCCTTGTGAAGGTTTGCTTTTTGCAGCGGCGATATACCTTCAGCAGCGGGTTGGTGGTTATTGTCTTCTTCCCCAAAGATTCAGAAAGCGTGTGGAGTACGAGGCAGTTTCAGTGGTTGCTCTTTAGCCCTTCTTGTGGAAGACCAGATTGCAGCAAGTCCATGAAATGTAGTAGTATAGTGCAGTAGTAAGTCAAGTCTTGTGTTGTTCCTGTGGTAGCTTTCTTCATGCGTCGACTTGCCCACGCCATGATCAAGTGTGATGAAGACTGTTCTTCTTCCACAGAAATATAAATAAGGGTTTCGTAGACTAAGAAGATTTCAGATTCATCGTTTTATTGAGGGTGTAGAATGTGGAGGATTACCTCCGAGAAACAAAAGACAACAAGGCAAGTGTCTTTACGTACAGTTCATGCAGACGAGAATGTTGACACCTCGGTCCTGTATTTTTGGAAAATAGGAACCAAGTTACTTAGAGAACAAGAAATCCAACCATAAAAATACTTTTATGAGTGAGGATAAGCAATAAGTATGAGAATAATTCTATGCGAAGGGGGAAAAAAAACTCAATTCCCGTCTGAGTCAGCCTCCGCTTTTGAGGATTCTGAAATTTATAGCCGACAACATTGTAAGTCATGGGATTTTGTGAACCTCGACTTTCCTGCCCATCAAAATAATTTTTGTAATTTCTGTAATATATTCTTTTCGTGTACGCGTTTCATGCTTGCAAAATTAAAATCATTCAGTCGTTGATAGGGTTGGGAAATTTCTCTTGTTTTTTTATATGATGTGATGTTCAAAGTGAAAATTTTAAGCTTAATTAGCTGCTTCTAAAACCTGATATTCCTGATCATGGACTTGATTATGAGTTGGAAACAATGAACATCAGAAATCAGTATATTCTAATTTGTTTAAATCAATGCATTTAGGATGCTGTTATTCTTTTCTTTAATAATCAAATGATCTAAGAGGTAAATTAATGATTCCATCTCTTTGATCAAAATACTTCAGTCAAAATTGATAATAGTATAGATTCCGATATGAAATATCACGAATCAAGTTTAATAGGTTAACTGATTTATTAATTTTATTGACCTATTAATTGATATTTAAGTTAAAAATTAATAAGAATACATTTAGCAGACTTTTTTATTTCTCATTGCTACTGTCATTTTTGTTCTCATTAGGTTTCTAATTCTTCTTAAGCTTTGTACGGACAAGATTCTATCTATAAAGATTAAGATAACCTCAAATACTCTAATTTGAAAAAATAATAACAATAACAAATAATCAACATGGTAACAATGAATCTGGACGTTTGACATGTCTTCAAGGTAGTCGTACTTGGGAAGATACAAATGGTTTCAGCACCTCTTCAGTTCTTGTAGAATTCTATCAGCAAAGAGAGATCGCCATCAGCGGACGACACAGTCGACGCGAAATTTATAATGTTCATCTCTCGTGGTTCAGAATTCTATCCACTCTTTGTATGATCACAACCCATAGCATAAGAAACCCTCGAGGATCAGATCCAACATGAGGTGATCCGATGAACGAGAACTGTTGATATGATGAGATTTCCATGAAGTAAGTGGTGCAGCATTAGGCATACGAGATATCTATCAACCAGTAGTAGTACTTCATGGCTCATCACCGTCATCATCTTCTTCTCGGCCGCATCACCCACTTCTGCCGCCACCCGATACGCGTACAGGTTCGAGGGAAATGGGTAACCTAAAGAAGTGCTCCTCTCCCCTCTCATCGATCTTCCTCACCCATCTGCTTTTGCTGCGCGGCCTCCTCCGCCCTGATCCCTTCGCGCTCTTCCGCCGTTCCACGCCGCCTGCCGTCGTCCCCGTCCTTCCCACCTCCTCAATCTTCCCTATCATCGTCACCTCCATCCCATCTTCGCCTATCGGCCCCTCCTCCCTCCCCGCAGACAGTTAGCGATCGCCACCGAACTCCTCGGATTGAAGCGGAGCAGCTCGAGCAGGCCTGCGTACGGGTCGGACTTGCAGCCCACCAGAGAGCAGCCGATGTGCTCGTGATACGGGTCGCCCACCTTGAACTCCACCGCGTCGTCCACGCCGGACTCCTCGACGACATCCTTCGTGGGAGCGAGCGACACCTCCTCCGGGATGATGCAGACGAGTCTGCCTCCGGTTTGTCGAGCTGCGGCGGCGAGTGCTCCCGTGGATTGGGATGCCTCCGGTGAGACTTGTACTATTAGCTTGGCACCCATGCCGGCCGCCAGGGCCGATACGAACTCGTCGCTCGCAGGTTCCGCTGATGGATGACCATCATTTCTTCTTCTTCTTCTTCTTCTTCCACTGTCCCGGGAAAGCTAGAAAAGGAAGAGAAAACTAGCGCATTTAGCTCGTTCATAGGTTGATTTAAATGCCTTGTATTTCCGACCATATCTAACACCCAAACTTGGAGTATATACTTTACGATCTTAATAATACATCTGATTTCGTGCTCTTACAAAATATATCTTTGTTTAAAGACTGTGAACTATTAAATTACATCAAAACTTGTGAACAATGAAAGATATGTTTATATATATGCTTTGTCCGATGGAAGGTCACATAAACTTACTGTTACAGACAAAAGAGTACTTTTGATTTCCCTACATTCTTGGCGAGTGATCAATGGTTGCAGAAGATGTTTGATCCAAGAAGAAAAAGTTGTATGCAATAAGAAAGATAAAGGTAGATTGGTTTCCAAAGAAACTCACACGGTCGATTTGCTTGAAATTAATGCATAATATTTATATATATTAATCGACAGGAGAAACAGAAGAAAGTGGAAAGATTACCGGTTTGAGAGTGTCTAAGCAACCATCGACAGCGTTTTCTCGAGACCAAACCATTCTTTTCATCTGTTTCTCCTCCACCAATTAATGTGATTCTCCCCAACACCGTTGCGTGTGCGATAGAACCAAAGAGTTAACAGAGCGAGAGAGAGAGAGAGAGAGAGAGAGGGGGGTTGGGGATCGAAGAAGAAGCAGAGGAATTAATAGAAGGTGGGGAAGGTGGTGGCTATCGCTGTAGACTACGTGTTTTGGTCGTCATCGACGCTGGCCTTAGCGAAAGGTGAAGGCTATCATACAAAGCAAACCCGTCCCGATCGGTGATACACTTCAGCCGCGTCCGATTCCTCGGCGACTTGGGTCAAACGCTGCCTATTTCTAAGAAATATGTCCATATTTATCGTTGCAGAAAATTAAAAATAGTTATAAAATCTATCTCTTCAACATCTGCAAGGTGTTATGATTAAAGCTAAGCTAATGATCTATCAAAGTCTAAACTACCCGATAATTATAGTAACCATTTTTAATTCATGTCTTGATATAACATATGTATATGTACTTATGTATATAAAAAAAACTAAATTCTTGGTTTTAACTCACACTTAATTTGATCATCGAAGTAATAATATCTTTATTTAGTTTATGAAGTTGCAGATATACATATATCAATCTAACATTGGGATCCATTTTCACGGTAATAACGAAGACAAAAAAAATAGAGTGAAAAAATTTTGTGACGTGAGGAGGAAACGATCAACTCGAATGATGATATCAGCGTGACTGGTCCAGCAAGTCTGGCTGTCATCCATAATTCCGTGATGTTGATATGTAAGCTTCAGCTAAAAATAGCCATTAGTCCTTCAGTGATTCATCAGAGTATAATGCATGGGGCTGCATGACAGTCAGCCTTGTCTGTCATCATCATCGTAAATGGATTGCACTTGAGAGACGAAGCTTTTATCTTTCCAAGGTTGGCTGATGCTCACACTTCCTCTTGAATTATTTGTGCAAATCCACCTTTTTGTGGACTTGGATGGAGTTTGATTGGCATTTATTATGGTCTGCTCCATGCCAGCCTGCTGCAGTTTGGATGTCTTCTGCTTGTGGTTCCCGCTGCCTCTTCGAGAGAGAGAGAGAGAGAGAGAGAGAGAGAGATGCAAGTCTCAAACAACATATACTGATAACTGTGACCTCTTAGCTTTTATTTGATTTCATTATTCTTCGATTGATGTAAGATTAAATATGTCTATTACTGCTCCGATTCGACGTCATATGATAAATCATTATTTATCTTCGTATTAGTATAAACAAATCCTCACGACTGATTACGACAAATGATAACTAATCACACGAGTATTATTATTTAGATGAAAAACATGAATCACGAATGATAGGGAGGAGAAATGAGTACTCCATTGGCAAGGCATATACTCGACGTCACGTAGAGATTAGCCGAGGAGACATTGCCTGGCGTGGAGTAGTCCCAAAGCCAAGCGAAGAGATGTGTATGTATGCTTTGTGATTCCTCCCTCATCGAGCACTGTAATCTTTTGCTGTCGAGCAATGTAATCTTTTGCCATCCACCCATTTGGTGCCATTTCATATGTGAAATCTAAGTTGGATTTATAATGTACATTGTACTGTTGTAGTAGTAGTAGACACGTACACAGAAACAATAATACATGCATTCACAGGCCACAGTGTGTGTGTGTTTTGGGCGTCGACAAAGCGTTTATGAATTACATATATATATATATATATATATATATATATATATATATATATATATATATATATATATATATATATATATATATATATATATATATATATATATATATATCCAACTTGAGATGACAATTCCGGGTACACCTTTATGAATTACATAATTATGAAAAAGATCAAATGTATGTTTTCATAGGCCAAGCTACCCAAAAAGTTTTGGGATGAGGTTTTAAGGACTGTAGTTGATGTGATCAACTTATTACCATTTACAGCCCTAGATAGTGATATTACAGAGTATGTATGGTTATGGAAAAATGTTTCATACAGACATTTAAGAGTGTTTAGTTGTCGTATAAGAAGATTTGATTGTCATAGAAGAAATATATCGAGAAGGTATTAAAAAGGTTCAGTATAAACAATACAAAGCCAATTGGTTCTCCTCTTGCAAGTCATTTTAAGTTATGCTTGGAACATAGTCCTTCAAGTGATGAGGAGAAAGAGAAAATACAAAAGGTTCCTTATGCTTCAGCAGTTGGAAGTTTAATGTATCCGATGGTATGTACGAAGCCGAACATCGCATATGTAGTGAGTGTTACTAGTATATTTCTTGTAAATCCAAGCAAAGAGCACTGGGTAGCAATGATGTTTGTTTAAGCTTTGCAGGATCAGAATAATGGTGACAAAGACAAGAAACAGGTTGGTGAAAATGACAAAAAACAAATCACGACGAAGACAAAAAGTGAGATAAGAGTTGAAGGCCTTGGGAAGCCTCTTAAAATTCTTAAAAACCCAAAAAAGAAACCAGATTCTGATGAAGAAAAGACTTTAACCATTGACAGGAAATCATCTGATGAGATGCATGAAAAACAGAATACAAAGTTGCCTATCAAGGAACCTAAGGTAGAAAGCAAAGAAACTGAGAATTCTTGCAAGCTCAAAGATTTGTTGACTGAACCTGTATATACAAGGTTGCTAGAATCTAATACTGGACTTCATTTGAAGGTATGCACAAGTCACATGAATATATGCAGGTTATGCCTTATTTCAGGTGTATGTTCTGATTTTTCTACTGCTATCTCAGGTGTTGATTGTCAGTTGCAAATTCATGTCTTACTATTACAGAATTAGTAACTTTGTTTGTTTATTCTAAAGTTTCAGTTCTGTTGTACATATGTACACTTATCTGGGCTATGTATCATTAGTTAATTCCTGTCTATATCACAATTACTACTAAATAACATGTAAATTTATTGTCTGTGTGTGTATCATCTTAACTTACATAGAAACATATATTAAGATTACAATTAATTTGAAGATGAGAAGCTGATCTATTCTCATGATCAGTCTCCACAGGAATTAACTGAGATGGCAATGAGATATTATGATGAAGTTGCTCTCCCAAAGTTGGTATGCCTGAGTACAATTTTTTCATATTTAATTCATTATTTTCTGTTTTAGTATGGAATGATGGTTAATGAGTATTATTTGTACCTTGGCATGTATTCAGGTCTCAGATTTTGGGTCATTGGAGCTATCACCTGTTGATGGTCGTACTCTAACTGATTTCATGCATACAAGAGGTCTAAGAATACGCTCTCTTGGGCAAGTTGTGAGTCACCTTTAGCTTGAAGAGGCTGAATATATCTTTACTTTCACAAAGTATTTTTCCTAATTATATTAAATGCAATATTATGTACAATATCTGTCAGGTCAAGCTTTCAGAGAAGCTGTCTCATGTTCAGTCACTCTGTATTCATGAGATGATAGTAAGGGCTTTTAAGCATGTTGTACGAGCTGTGATTGCTTCTGTTTCTGATACTGGAGATTTATCTATATTGATGGCTGCAACACTTAACATGCTCCTTGGGCTTCCTGATTCTGATGTTTCACATTCTGCTATACGTGTGCACTTTCTAGTCTGGAGATGGCTTGAAGTATTTCTAAGAAAGCGATATAACTGGGAACTTACAATCTCAAACTATAATGATATAAGAAAATATGCTATTTTAAGAGGGCTATGTCACAAGGTAATGATCATTTTTCATTTCTGTAAATGATATTTAATTTTCCTTTCATCTTACATGTTCAATTTTCTTAGGTGGGAATTGAATTGGCACCCAGAGACTTTGATATGGATTCAAATTTCCCCTTTGACAAATCAGATATCATCAGCCTTGTACCTGTGCACAAGGTAAAGCTGCTAAGATGGTCTTATTTGAAATATGGTATCTACCATAATGTATCTTACATTCTTAGTGCTTTTGAATCTTTTGCAGCAAGTTGCATGCTCATCTGCAGATGCACGACAACTTCTAGAGTCTTCGAAAATGGCACTTGATAAGGGTAAAACTTGAAGACGCAGTCAACTATGGAACAAAGGTAATTCGTCATAAGATACTGTACAGGTTAACTTCTTTGTAAAGACCTTTTTTCTCTTTCATTTGCTTTTGGTATGAAGGTGTAGTTGGATGCAGGCTCTGGCAAAATTAATTGCAGTCTGTGGTCCTTATAATCGGATGACTGCTGGAGCCTACAGTCTTTTAGCTGTTGTTCTCTACCATACTGGTGACCTTAATTAGGTAGCTTTCAGATATTTGTGTCACTGAAGGCCATGGTTCTTATGATATGGACGCAAGTTTCATAGTACGTCTTCTCCTCCTTTCTTTACCGATCATTTGGTCTCATATAGTTTAGTCGTGTGGTGATGTTTGCTTCTTCTTTTGGAGACACAGGTGTTTGCGATTTGAGCTAACAGGAGAGCAAGAGGAAGAGAGCAGAGATGGTGAATTACTGGAAGTCTAAAGTCCTTCCGACGATCAAGAAGGTGTTTGACAGGAACGGCAAGAAGGCTGCCGCCGCCGAGGCATGCAAGTCCTTCGACGAATCGAAGGTGCATGGGGTTTTGCTTCTCTTCTTCTTCTTCTTCTTCTTCTTCTTCTTCTCCCTTCGACTTGATCTGATCTCTACTGGATCCTTTGTTTGGTTCAGGAGGACATCAGCAAGGAGTTCGAAGAGAAGAAGACTGACCTGCAGCCCAAAGTTGTGGAGATCTACGAAGCTTCTGCCGTTGAAATCAAGGTTTATCGATCTTGAACTCATCCTCATGTTATTCACAGACTCTGTATCAAATACTTACAGCCTTCTGCAAATACTTGCTTTGGACGACGACAGACTCTGGTGAAGAAACCGACGGGGTCAGGACTGAAGAAGAAATCAACTGTTGTGATCAAGTTCATCGAGGAACTAGTGAAGATCGGTAATGCTTTCTCTGTCACAGATGTTATAGTTGTTTTGAGGTGATAGCGGAAGGGCTTGTGATGAGATTAGATCCTTGCGCAGAGTTCCCTGGCTCGAAGCCGGTGAGCGAGGCTGCCGCCAAGTACGGCCCCGGCCTCGTCTCCGGTCCCGTGATCTTCCTCTTCGAGCAGGTGTCCACCTTACTCCCCGCAGAGGAGCCGCCTGCTCCCGCCGAACCGGCCGTCGAGAGCACCAGCAAGGATATTACACCGGAAACCGCGGAGGAGATCAAGAAGGAAGAGGCTGAGGCGGAGGTGGAAGAGGCACCTGCCCCGGCCGACCCGGCTCCCTCGGACCCCTCCCCGGAGACGGAGAAACCGGCCGAGCCAGCGGCTGAACCCGCCAAGGCTTGATATAAACCACCAGCCTCCCGAACCGATCATTCCACCGCCACCTCGCCACCACCGCGCACCCAGTGTTTCCATGATTTATTATTCTTTCTCTTGTCTCTTCGTCAATTTGCTTCTCTTTCTCCTGTACGTAACTATGTCTTGGTTTCTCTCATTTTGCTTTCGGCAAGGGGACATGCAGGCCATGTAATATCATTATTAAGTGCAGTGTGGTGTTATGTTATATTTGGGATCGATAGCTTCATTCCATCTCTGTCAAGTTTCCTTGATGGAAGGCGTAAAAGAAGAAGGGCAAGTGTGTGTGTGTGTGTATATATATATATATATATATATATATATAGAGGAAGACCGAAGCTTGACGACGAAGAACAGAACGTGGTATCACCGACTGCAGTGGGCTCCATGCATCAACGTTCATCGATTGGTCATAATGTAGTGAACGCTCATCATTCAACCTAATGACTCCAACCATTCAAGTTAAATTACCAATAATAAATCATTAATTCCTTTCATAATTGGTTGATATGTTACAAGCTGTTAATTGGGAATTGGGATGGAGTCCAATCCCAGGAAAGTCATCCACCTTAGCTTAACTCGTGGAGATTAATAAAGAAATCATGTACAGTTTTTGCAAGTGGAATGCCATTTCTTTTCGTAATCTCCATCTAATTGCGTGTCTTTTCCACGAGGAATCATCATCGTCGTCCCTCGTAATTGCATCCCGTTCACGTCTCTCGTCTTCCTTTGCCTCAACATATTATTGGGGCTGAGTTCATGGAGAACGCGTAAAGATTGGTAATGCTTTGAAGGATCTTGTATCCACTCCATAAACACACAAGTATATAAATAGATTAATCTAATACGTGAGACTTCGATTAACATGAAATCTAATAACATATTACTCCCTCTGTGCATTAACGTAAGAAACATGTTTCTCGTGAACAAAATCAATCATAGTCATAGTATGATAGACAAAAAAAAAAAAACAGAAATGACACCACACTGCACTTAATAATGATATTACATGGTCTGCATGTCCCCTTGCCGAAAGCAAAATGAGAGAAACCAAGACATAGTTACGTACAGGAGAAAGAGAAGCAAATTTGATAGGGAAAATAATGGCACAGTTGACGCGCCGTGACGACAGCCCCCGGCCAAAGCAATAACGCCGACTAGACCCGCCCTGACGACTCCCGCTGTTGAGAGGCGACCTCCGACCCTGCATGGTTGACCACGACCAGGCCGGACAACGACCTGCCCCTCGCCCATACCCTGCTACGAACCGCTCCACCACGCGACCCCAGCAGCCGCGTCAGACGCCATCAGAGGTACCCCCTCACTCCAGCAGGCGGTCAAGTCAGGTAATGCTAACCTCCTCTATAAATACCCCCAAGTCCTAAACAAAAGAAAAAAAAGAAACTCACTCAGACACAAAACACTCAGAGACTCTTCTCCTGCCTCATCCACAACCCCCTCCACATCTTTTTCTAACTTGATCGTCGGAGGGGTCGGGTCGAGCTCCCGGCCCGACCTGTGTGCAGGTGCGAGACGGTGTTGCCTCTTCCCGAAGCTGCGGCGGAGCTGCCTCCCGAACCGAACCGCCGACCCGAGCCACCGAGCTCGGCCGCCAGGAGACCCCGAGGGACGCCGCCCGTTGACCACCGCCTTCCGGACCCGGACCAAGCCGCGACAGCCTCAAGGCCACGGCTGAACAGTTACTGACCGTAACAAAATTGACGAAGAGACAAGAGAAAGAATAATAAATCATGGAAACACTGGGTGCGCGGTGGTGGCGAGGTGGCGGTGGAATGATTGGTTCGGGAGGCTGGTGGTTTATATCAAGCCTTGGCGGGTTCAGCCGCTGGCTCGGCCGGTTTCTCCGTCTCCGGGGAGGGGTCCGAGGGAGCCGGGTCGGCCGGGGCAGGTGCCTCTTCCACCTCCGCCTCAGCCTCTTCCTTCTTGATCTCCTCCGCGGTTTCCGGTGTAATATCCTTGCTGGTGCTCTCGACGGCCGGTTCGGCGGGAGCAGGCGGCTCCTCTGCGGGGAGTAAGGTGGACACCTGCTCGAAGAGGAAGATCACGGGACCGGAGACGAGGCCGGGGCCGTACTTGGCGGCAGCCTCGCTCACCGGCTTCGAGCCAGGGAACTCTGCGCAAGGATCTAATCTCATCACAAGCCCTTCCGCTATCACCTCAAAACAACTATAACATCTGTGACAGAGAAAGCATTACCGATCTTCACTAGTTCCTCGATGAACTTGATCACAACAGTTGATTTCTTCTTCAGTCCTGACCCCGTCGGTTTCTTCACCAGAGTCTGTCGTCGTCCAAAGCAAGTATTTGCAGAAGGCTGTAAGTATTTGATACAGAGTCTGTGAATAACATGAGGATGAGTTCAAGATCGATAAACCTTGATTTCAACGGCAGAAGTTTCGTAGATCTCCACAACTTTGGGCCGCAGGTCAGTCTTCTTCTCTTCGAACTCCTTGCTGATGTCCTCCTGAACCAAACAAAGGATCCAGTAGAGATCAGATCAAGTCGAAGGGAGAAGAAGAAGAAGAAGAAGAAGAAGAAGAAGAAGAAGAAGAAGAAGAAGAAGAAGAAGAGAAGCAAAACCCCATGCACCTTCGATTCGTCGAAGGACTTGCATGCCTCGGCGGCGGCAGCCTTCTTGCCGTTCCTGTCAAACACCTTCTTGATCGTCGGAAGGACTTTAGACTTCCAGTAATTCACCATCTCTGCTCTCTTCCTCTTGCTCTCCTGTTAGCTCAAATCGCAAACACCTGTGTCTCCAAAAGAAGAAGCAAACATCACCACACGACTAAACTATATGAGACCAAATGATCGGTAAAGAAAGGAGGAGAAGACGTACTATTAAACTTGCGTCTTCCTCTCCACTCCGCTCCTCTGCCTTTCTTCTATGCCTACGATCACCAATGTATAGTATGCACGAAAACAAAGAGGAGAGCGGAGCCATGTGCTTGCCAGGGAAATATACAAGGACAACGCACCAAATCACCCTTGCACTGTTATGAAATTACGGTGTAACCCTTCCTAAAGCTCAGGTAAAAACGACCGCGTATATGTAATGCGGAGGGTATTTTCGTCCTAAAAGTAAGGATCGCCGGCTCAGCAGAAGGTTACAGTGGGGAGGTGACAGCTGGAGGTCGCAGTCGCCTATTGTCCTCGTGTGCCACCGCCGTCCGCCGAGCCCCGTGGGAAACGAAAAGAGGCGACGCGAACCGGGAATCGGATCGAGGGGTGGCAGAAACCGGGGTTTGTCGCTTTGGGCCGCGGGGCCCGTTGGGGAGCCGTATTGGTGTCTCCTAAGGACCACGTGGCTTCGGGGCACACAGATCCGCCCTCCGTCATCTTTATCCCACTTAAAATAATATTTAAATACTTTTTTTTTTCAAATCCCTTTTGGGGTGTCATTTTTTTGGGTTTTTTTGTGTGTTCCTCGAAAATATTATTTATTTTAATTATCAACAAAACCTTTAGGACCCCTTATCAACAAAAAACATATATATATAGATTAAATTGGAAGAAATTTCTTTGAGATATTCTAAGATTTTGATTATGATTTTTTTAAGTATTATGTTTTTTAATGGTCTCCCGGGGAGGTTTTAATTAGAAAGAACTTCCACCTAACTATGGTAGCGAATAATTATTAGATTTCCACAAAGAATTCTAATTATCATGGAATATTTTATTTTATGTATTAGGCTTTTCAGATAATAATATATCTCCACTTATACCCGATACATTGCAAGAATCCGAGGAAGAAGCCCTTGTCATCATCACCAAATGAATGAGGCCATGCTTCGAATCATTGTGATGGGTGATGTTTAGGTGTTTGCCCGAACAAATTCCCCCTCCTTTTTCTTTTCCCCAATTACTTACTTTTCGTGCAATAATGTGTCGTGATATAAGAAATATCTACCAATTTTATTGCATTGCAAAGAGAGTCACCCATGTTCGTCAAATCCAATTCATTCACCAACGTAATTTGGCGGTAGTGCCAATCACATCGGATGGGCAACTCCATTGACTCTATCTTAATTATGAACATAAATTGCATGAACAAGTAGAATTAATGAAATAATAAATTATAGTGCATATTTAAAGAATTATTGTTCCCTTACGCTCAATGGGTTGAGTCAGGCTCTGACTCGACCATGGGCTCTTGGGGAATGGGTCGAGTCAGGCCGCGACCCAACCGCTGGTTCCTTGGATTTACATTTCACCTGAGCTAATATTTACCACAATGTCACGACCTTAGCTAGAATTGCCTAAGGCGTGATGCACCCTTGCGGCCAAAGACGCGAACTTAGCTTGGGTTGCCTAAGTCGTGAGTCACCCTCGTCGCAAAGACGCGAACTTAGCTTGCGTTGCCTAAGTCGCGCTTCGCCCTTACGATCTTGCTCCACAAGGATCAGCCACTTTGTAACCTCTCGCAGGTCCCGAAGGACCTGTAAAAGAGAAAGAAAGTTAGATCGAAAGAACGAGCAACGGACAAGTCCCGAAGTCTTGCGAAAAGGAAAGCTTTACAAGCAATTCGACGAACACCCTGTGTGCACAAGAGAAAAGAGGGAGAGGAAGAAAAACAAGGCTTTCAAGGATGAACGAACAGCTGCAAGCCCACAAACAGCCGCTCACCTGGTCCCGGGCGCAAAACCAAGTTCCCGTAAAGGTCACGTGCGAACTTGCGAAAGAGTGTTCAACGCCCGGTATATAACCGAAGCCCCATCCAGCCATGTGCCACCCGGGGGGTTCCTGGGTGCTGAGATGGCTGACATTTTGGTGAGCAGAGGCAACACTCCGCTCACCTCCCGCGGCACGCGAAAACGGAGTCGTTTTGGGCTGTTTTGGGGCTGTTTTGCTCGGTTCGGTGAGCGGTCGCTTTGCAACGCTGCAGCTTGTTCGAACTTACATATTTACAAGCAAAATGACTCAAAACCATGAGGAAACATGCTGTCGAGCAGCTGTACATGCGGGTGTGAGCGACGAACGGTTCGTTGAACGGAGTTGTTGCGGGTGCGCGACGACCGTTCGTGACAACAAGCTGCCGCAGGCCAACAATAGTGTGGTGTCTTAGCAGACCCGGATCCGACTTGTAGCTCTTAAGCCCCCAAGCATCGGGAGCAGCCCAAAAAGGGTGCTCCTCCCACAACCCAAAACCATTAATGGACCAAACAGGTCCGGAGCTACTGCTCCGTTCCCCGTCGTCCGACCCGTATTGGGTGGGCGCATCCTCACCCTCCATCATCGATCCAAGGGCCACGATGGGGTCCGGGGAAATTTTCGAAATACGTATTTCTACGTAGACATGGGGCGATACAGATCAGAGCAGGAGTTTTCCGATCGCGTACCCGCCTGCCTCGAGAACGTGGGACCCGTCACTGCGGTGACAATGACGCCTGCGGTGATATAGTCAGGCATGAGAGACACGAGTGGGGAGAATACGTGAATACGAGACTGAAAAAGCGATGACTGGTTTCGGGGCAGGGGACGCGGTCATAAGCTGCCAACGGCCTTTGTGATGGTTAGATCTCAGCCCTTCGTCCCTTATCATAGCCCACTCGCTGCTCCTCTCTCCTCCTCTCGCTATCCTCCCATTGCTTCCGTTTCTAATCGCCTCCTCCTCTGTCTCTCTTATCTCCAATGGCGACCTTCGCTTCTTTGTCTCAGTAGACGGGCCAAAAAGGAAGAGCAAAGCCTCTTTTCTATCGGCGGAACGAACGCTGCTCTTGTGAATTCGTGGAGCCCCTCTGTTCTTCCAGGTGCCTATTTGTTCATGAGCTTGAGAATACTGGCATCGTAGTATTCGTCGAAAGTGTTGGGTGTTGTTTATTATTGGTATTAGAACACCGCCCTCCATTCATAGAAGTTAATGGGTTGGTGTTCAATACTTTTTATTGGCTCCATTTATAGGTTAAGTGTCTGATTCATCATCAATTTCTTTCAGCAACTACATTAGCATCTTAGTACAGAGAGAAAAACTGCCCAGTAACACAAAAATATATATTTTTAAATACTATAAATAATCTGGAATACATTTTGATTTTAATTAAAGAGTGCACAAGCATCTAGTTAATATAAGTTGGTTTGTGTTGCAATTAAGTATCAAACACTAAAAGAATTCTGAAACTATGAAAATATTGTTCATAACCAATAAAAAATACCTAAAGGACACTGTTATGCAAAAACAGTATGGCCTTTGCAGCGAATTCTCATTTAACATCATGATTTTGAAGACTAGCTGGATGTAGGACATGTTTCTCAAAAAATATTTTTCTAGTACTGATACATAAAGCTTGAGTATTTTGATTATCCACATGCACAACAATTAAGAGTGAGGATCTACTTCTGTTTTCTAGGTTCAGTTGGACTCTCTTTCAAATACTTGGACAGGTTATATAGCAATAAGGCAGTATCTTCTTGAACCAGAAGCAGGGCAGACAAGGTAAAATAAATGCATGCCTATAATCAAGTGATTGGTAGCAGGCAGCAAGAGCTGTAAAAACTAAGTACAATTTGAAAAATTTTAAGTGAGTAACTTGTTAGTTGCTTGTTATAAATTAGCATAGTTTGCTCACTATATTATGTTAGACCTGATTTATTGCCAATATTTACATGAAACAATTGGCTCTATGAGTGTTAAGTTCAAAATTTATTCAGTTTACCACTAATTTAGATGCAAAAATTAAGTACAAGTTGAATTATTTCAAGTGACTAACTTGATATTTGCTATAAATTAGGTTATTCTGTTAAACTATATACTACCTAAGACCTAATTCACCACCAAAGTTAGCATGAAATTATTGGCTCTATAAATGTTGTCTTTGACATTTATTCGATCTACCACTTAAAAAATCATTCAGGTAGCAAGCGGATATATTAAACATGTAAGCCAACATGACCAAACATAAATACACAATTAGATTCTCAGAAGTATTTAAACAAGATAAAGGCTTATCAACATACCATTAAACCCAGATTCTTCCTCTTCAGGGATTCAGCATCTCTTCCTCTACCATCTTGGTTGGAATCAATGAAATCAAGGAGATCAGGCATAGGATATTCATCATTTTAGTGGAAGTAGAAAATTCAGTTGGCACATCTAGTCAATGAAAATATTAATTTTAGTGCACGAGGATGACGTTATATAGATCACGTATATCAGCAATAAGTGCAGAGTGAGCATGCTCACAGTATTTGTGACCTAAAGCATGTTAAACCTAATCACTGCAATTATTGCTGTACCTCAGGTGGCCTTTGCTGGCAATAGATGCATCAGGCTTCCGCGTACCATTTCGAGCAGCTTCTTGCTGCTCAATAGCCTTTGACTCAAAGTACTCAAGCCAGGCAGCAGCATCCTGCGAAATCAAATGGCAACTCTGTGAGTCAAGAAACTAAATCGATGCAGAATTAAGAAAAAAAAAGTTTTATTGATGTCTCTCCATATAAAGATATGCATAAATCACCTGAGTACGCAAGTCATCTGGACCAAGCTTTGCTCTAAGTATTTGTAATGTTGTTTGCTCATGTTGAACACTCAAAGGATATGCTTCCATCAAGGATAGTGCAATAGCTATCGCATGGTAACTTGCTGCGGTCTAATGTAATGTAGAAAATTAGATACATATATTATATATATACCTAATACTCTTCATATAAAAATAAAATAAGGTCTACCATCCAATGCAAAAAAATAATAATGGAACTACTTACATCAGACATTGAAAGTTAAAAGACAGTTAGTGTGAGATCATTCAATGAAATTATAAATCTGGTTTATCACAGGCAAACCTGGAAAAGATATTATCATTATACTATAAAGTTGATAGGTTTTTTATCTGCCAAAAATTAACTTTCATGTTATCATAAGAGAGCCAATCAGAGGACTAATTTGAAAAGGCAAGTTAGTATCAGAAGCTCTTTTTCTGAAAAAGAGACTGTTTTGAGACAAAAAAACCACTTCATTCCACGTACACATGCAGCTAGTGTCCATTATTTTTGTGTTCCTATGTATGTCCATCTACATCATGTCTGTGTGTGTACCATCTCCATACAAGAACACAAGAAAACAGAGATGCAATTTTTTCCCTTACATAGTTGGAAACAATTGGTGTTGGTTTTGCAATGAAATGAAAATAACAAGACGAAGATATGGGAACAAGTAAAATTTTGAAAGAGTGAGACAGAGTGTATGTGGCAGCAAAATCATGTATACAATGAAATCTCATATTTTTGCTTTAAGAAAATATATAGTTCTGAATCAAAAGATGGGAAGAAAAAAAGTGTTGACAAGCATCTTAGTGCAGTACATTGTAAAACACCTTTTAGAACAAAATCTTATATTGATATACTTGTAAGGAAAAGAGAATAATGTAAAAGGTAACAGTCAAAATCAAATCTATATTCCATAGACTATGCTTTGTGGATCCCCATCTACTTGAACTATTAAAGATGATAAAATAATGAGCTCTTCCCAATCGATAATAAAATATAAACTAGTGACTTACAAAGTGTTCGAGAAGTACCCTTGGACATATCTAGAAGATAGTCAGCTCTAATAAATATTGGAGGTGTATACAAAGTGGCAGCCTAACACTCTTAACACTTGCACATTAATTCAGTATCCGGGAGGGACAATGTACGCAGCCTTAACCCCCACAAGTAGAAAGGTATGGCTCGTACATTTCAGAGGTCACAAAGGAGCCAAACTAGATGTCCCACTAGAGTATGGATATGGAATGCATCTAGAGATATTGAACTTTTTATTTGTCAAGTAACCTGTGTTTCAAAATATAATAGAGTATCCAAAAGGGAATGCCCATTTTGAACTTGGAAATGATTGTTTTCTCATGTTGAGTAGAAAGAGGAGGTTAGAGAGAAAATAGAGTGAAGGAGTTCGCTTAGGTATTAAGCTGACTAGGTCATCCCAGATGACCTTGATATGAAAGCAATCCTTTTCTTATAGATCCCAAAACCTTTTGTACTCTACCACATGATAGATTTTAAGCTCATCTGATTTTGCTTGATGTACTTGTTCAAACCCAAACTAACAAATTAAAAAGGAATGAATTGCTGTCCCATTTTCTTATGTATAACAAATCTTGGTTGCATGACCGAGAATGGTATACTCTTGTTAGGGCAGAATAATAATGTGTGTGGCAAACTTTGGCTAATGGGTTCCAGAGATTGTCTAATGAAGCATATAACTGAACCCCTTGATAACAGGCCAATGATGCTCCTAATTTATATGGATTGCTGAAAGTCGAACCTGCTAACTTATACTGCTTTGGCAAAGCCCTCTCCCACACAGCAGAAGGTCAATAGATAAGGGGTTCTAGATCACCTAATTATCCAGGTCACTAGGTGAGCAGATTAGGGGTGAACTAGCTAGAAGTCACTCTGTAATACATGCCTTATCATCTCAAAGTAATTAATAATGTTTCTGTGGGACTTCATTAACCAATTATTGTAATAATTTATGATTTCTAACACCGAACTACAATAAGCATCAGCTGCTTATCTTAAAAGAATGTTATGACTACTTCAGAAATAAAAAGACACAAGAAGAAACAGAATTTGAGAACAAAAACAAACCTGAATGTGGTCAGGACCAAGCAACTTCTGATTGCATTTCAAAGCTTTATGAAGATATCTAAGTGCCACATGTATATTTCCCAGGCCTTCCTCCATCATAGCCACATTAATATATGTAGCAGCTGTGTTTGGATGAGATGGTCCACAAGTAAGATGCACAAGATACAACGCACGTTTCACATACCTGATTAACAAGTAACAGGAGAAAAATTAAGGGTGATGGTAAATAACATATAATGGAAGCATGGTCCTGGCTTATTATTTCCAATACAAACACCAAAACATAACAATACTAACCTGGAAAGTAAGAAGCTTAATTTTTGTTAGTTTCTGTTCTTCAACTTTTTATGCACACATTAATTTTCAGGTACGAAGTAAATATTAAAGTTAAATCTAGAAAGCCATTGTTCTCAAATTAAGCTGCATTCTTTGTGGCAAAAAAACGAAGAAAATGCCATCTTTGCATATTTTAGCTAATATGCATAATAATAGAGTAGACATAACCAAAACCATAAGACAGATATGTGTCATGGAAGCTTTAATATTAAGTTTTGCATTGGCATGTAAAAAAAAAATTCTCTGTTTAACCGGTCATATCAACCAACCCTCATGATAACACATCAAGAATATAAACCTCGGTGCTTCAAAACACAAGCTAAAAATGAGCAATGACCAAACAGAGAAAACACTCAAGACATGTCACACATGAGACTAAAATAGAACAATGGCCTTTGTCAACGGCCATAAAAATTTATTCCCCGACTAGACTGAGAAAAATGGGAGAAACTTTATGAAATTTGTCTGGTCTCTTGACAAGCCTATGACAAGAACCTATTCAATCTCCTTCCACAAGACTAAGTGTTAAAATTTTTAAGTTTCCTCTTCACCATTTGGCTAATAAATCCATGTTATAACTAATCATGTGATATTAATGGAGCTATCTTCTTTCTCCAACCAAAATTCCGATGTGTTCTTTCTCTCTCATAAGATGGTCACAGTGGACCGGAGGAACCTGAATTTTTACAATGCTGATAAGTTTGATAAACCATTTGTCACTCTTTAAGCTTTTAAAGAATAACATAAGAAAAGATATAGATGCAATTTTTTCTAAATACTTTGTTACCATGGTACTCCTACGACAAACTCTGTATGTTTAAAGCTCTATCCTTCACTAATTAATATCATAAAGCTTTCTTTGTCATAGTTAGAAGATTTACATTATTAAATAGCTTCTGACATGTAGACATTTTTTACATGTGCTGGGAAGCATGATATACAATGAACAAATTGTACAAATATCTCAATCATTGCATTCATGCTGAATAACTTACAAACTTCTTTTCAATGCTTATAGTAGAAGAAAGGCTTCTCCTTAACTTTACAAGTATTATGCTAAGAATGTTGTTTTAAGTGAAACCATCTTTTTAGTTTGGTAATCTAGAATTCAAGACTAAAATTTCTACTTTTATGTATTAATTCATCAAGATCATTTCATGCAAATAACCTAGTTAAAAATTTTTGACCGTTACCTGCCAGAAGTCTTCTTCTTTTTTTCTATCTAGAAGAGGCACTAATTCTAAGTTTATATCTCCTCGAATCCTAATATATTATACTGCAATAATATCTTATAAGACAGTACCAATGTTCAAGTCATTATAAAAACAAAAGATGGAATATCTAATAATTCAAGATATTAGAATTCCCAATCAAAAGAACACTATCTAAGATTTGATACTACAACAAATAAGAATTGAAGTTACTTTAGAGCCAATTCAGTATGTTGAAGCCTGTAGTAAAAAACAGCTAGGTCGCCGTAGCTCTTCATTGTATCTGGATGATCCAATCCAAGCTCCCTCTCATTTATGTCCAATGCCTTCTGCTGATAAGTTGTGGCCTAAAAGTTGCAATAATTTAGTATAATCCCAGCCAAAGACAGGAGCACAGGTTCAAAATTTATAACAGAAAGTTCCTAAAAGTCATCCCTAATAATTGAAGTGATATATAAAATTTTTAATAGTAAAAAACACCATATAGCATATTATAATATTCATCTTAGCGTAAGAAACCATAGTGGTAGAATACTGTTTCATGGTTTAACTCGATTCAGATCTTTGCAAAAGCCATTAAAAAACAGATAAATCCAATTAGAATTAGACATTGATCTACTAAAAGAGGACACAAGTCAGGAACACAAATGCTGTATTAAAATATTGAACTGTGGTTTATCGCTCTTTGATCTGTTTCAACCTCATGACCCACTAATGGTCCTGCATGCACTTATTCAAGGCATAAATTAGCTACCAACTAAATTTCCAACAGAATTACATGTCAATATTATGAAATATGAATTACAAAAAACGGTTTCAATCACTCGGAACATAATCACCCATGACACAAACTTTACATTACAATTCTCCAAATTTCAGATCGTTGGACTTGGCAAATTTAAATTGTCCATAATGGTGTATTTTTGACATTGGATTGGTAAAAACATAATTGATCTGCTCAATTTTACTCAAATAGACCATTTAACAAGGTTCCTTTTAAGATATCAGAAAAGAGAGAACCATGGCACATAACAGATCGTAAGATACTCCATAAGTCCATATCATAAGAACCATGGCCTTCAGTGACACAAATATCTGAAAGCTACCTAATTAAGGTCACCAGTATGGTAGAGAACAACAGCTAAAAGACTGTAGGCTCCAGCAGTCATCCGATTATAAGGACCACAGACTGCAATTAATTTTGCCAGAGCCTGCATCCAACTACACCTTCATACCAAAAGCAAATGAAAGAGAAAAAAGGTCTTTACAAAGAAGTTAACCTGTACAGTATCTTATGACGAATTACCTTTGTTCCATAGTTGACTGCGTCTTCAAGTTTTACCCTTATCAAGTGCCATTTTCGAAGACTCTAGAAGTTGTCGTGCATCTGCAGATGAGCATGCAACTTGCTGCAAAAGATTCAAAAGCACTAAGAATGTAAGATACATTATGGTAGATACCATATTTCAAATAAGACCATCTTAGCAGCTTTACCTTGTGCACAGGTACAAGGCTGATGATATCTGATTTGTCAAAGGGGAAATTTGAATCCATATCAAAGTCTCTGGGTGCCAATTCAATTCCCACCTAAGAAAATTGAACATGTAAGATGAAAGGAAAATTAAATATCATTTACAGAAATGAAAAATGATCATTACCTTGTGACATAGCCCTCTTAAAATAGCATATTTTCTTATATCATTATAGTTTGAGATTGTAAGTTCCCAGTTATATCGCTTTCTTAGAAATACTTCAAGCCATCTCCAGACTAGAAAGTGCACACGTATAGCAGAATGTGAAACATCAGAATCAGGAAGCCCAAGGAGCATGTTAAGTGTTGCAGCCATCAATATAGATAAATCTCCAGTATCAGAAACAGAAGCAATCACAGCTCGTACAACATGCTTAAAAGCCCTTACTATCATCTCATGAATACAGAGTGACTGAACATGAGACAGCTTCTCTGAAAGCTTGACCTGACAGATATTGTACATAATATTGCATTTAATATAATTAGGAAAAATACTTTGTGAAAGTAAAGATATATTCAGCCTCTTCAAGCTAAAGGTGACTCACAACTTGCCCAAGAGAGCGTATTCTTAGACCTCTTGTATGCATGAAATCAGTTAGAGTACGACCATCAACAGGTGATAGCTCCAATGACCCAAAATCTGAGACCTGAATACATGCCAAGGTACAAATAATACTCATTAACCATCATTCCATACTAAAACAGAAAATAATGAATTAAATATGAAAAAATTGTACTCAGGCATACCAACTTTGGGAGAGCAACTTCATCATAATATCTCATTGCCATCTCAGTTAATTCCTGTGGAGACTGATCATGAGAATAGATCAGCTTCTCATCTTCAAATTAATTGTAATCTTAATATATGTTTCTATGTAAGTTAAGATGATACACACACAGACAATAAATTTACATGTTATTTAGTAGTAATTGTGATATAGACAGGAATTAACTAATGATACATAGCCCAGATAAGTGTACATATGTACAACAGAACTGAAACTTTAGAATAAACAAACAAAGTTACTAATTCTGTAATAGTAAGACATGAATTTGCAACTGACAATCAACACCTGAGATAGCAGTAGAAAAATCAGAACATACACCTGAAATAAGGCATAACCTGCATATATTCATGTGACTTGTGCATACCTTCAAATGAAGTCCAGTATTAGATTCTAGCAACCTTGTATATACAGGTTCAGTCAACAAATCTTTGAGCTTGCAAGAATTCTCAGTTTCTTTGCTTTCTACCTTAGGTTCCTTGATAGGCAACTTTGTATTCTGTTTTTCATGCATCTCATCAGATGATTTCCTGTCAATGGTTAAAGTCTTTTCTTCATCAGAATCTGGTTTCTTTTTTGGGTTTTTAAGAATTTTAAGAGGCTTCCCAAGGCCTTCAACTCTTATCTCACTTTTTGTCTTCGTCGTGATTTGTTTTTTGTCATTTTCACCAACCTGTTTCTTGTCTTTGTCACCATTATTCTGATCCTGCAAAGCTTAAACAAACATCATTGCTACCCAGTGCTCTTTGCTTGGATTTACAAGAAATATACTAGTAACACTCACTACATATGCGATGTTCGGCTTCGTACATACCATCGGATACATTAAACTTCCAACTGCTGAAGCATAAGGAACCTTTTGTATTTTCTCTTTCTCCTCATCACTTGAAGGACTATGTTCCAAGCATAACTTAAAATGACTTGCAAGAGGAGAACCAATTGGCTTTGTATTGTTTATACTGAACCTTTTCAATACCTTCTCGATATATTTCTTCTATGACAATCAAATCTTCTTATACGACAACTAAACACTCTTAAATGTCTGTATGAAACATTTTTCCATAACCATACATACTCTGTAATATCACTATCTAGGGCTGTAAATGGTAATAAGTTGATCACATCAACTACAGTCCTTAAAACCTCATCCCAAAACTTTTTGGGTAGCTTGGCCTATGAAAACATACATTTGATCTTTTTCATAATTATGTAATTCATAAAGGTGTACCCGGAATTGTCATCTCAAGTTGGATATATATATATATATATATATATATATATATATATATATATATATATATATATATATATATATATGTAATTCATAAACGCTTTGTCGACGCCCAAAACACACACACACTGTGGCCTGTGAATGCATGTATTATTGTTTCTGTGTACGTGTCTACTACTACTACAACAGTACAATGTACATTATAAATCCAACTTAGATTTCACATATGAAATGGCACCAAATGGGTGGATGGCAAAAGATTACATTGCTCGACAGCAAAAGATTACAGTGCTCGATGAGGGAGGAATCACAAAGCATACATACACATCTCTTCGCTTGGCTTTGGGACTACTCCACGCCAGGCAATGTCTCCTCGGCTAATCTCTACGTGACGTCGAGTATATGCCTTGCCAATGGAGTACTCATTTCTCCTCCCTATCATTCGTGATTCATGTTTTTCATCTAAATAATAATACTCGTGTGATTAGTTATCATTTGTCGTAATCAGTCGTGAGGATTTGTTTATACTAATACGAAGATAAATAATGATTTATCATATGACGTCGAATCGGAGCAGTAATAGACATATTTAATCTTACATCAATCGAAGAATAATGAAATCAAATAAAAGCTAAGAGGTCACAGTTATCAGTATATGTTGTTTGAGACTTGCATCTCTCTCTCTCTCTCGAAGAGGCAGCGGGAACCACAAGCAGAAGACATCCAAACTGCAGCAGGCTGGCATGGAGCAGACCATAATAAATGCCAATCAAACTCCATCCAAGTCCACAAAAAGGTGGATTTGCACAAATAATTCAAGAGGAAGTGTGAGCATCAGCCAACCTTGGAAAGATAAAAGCTTCGTCTCTCAAGTGCAATCCATTTACGATGATGATGACAGACAAGGCTGACTGTCATGCAGCCCCATGCATTATACTCTGATGAATCACTGAAGGACTAATGGCTATTTTTAGCTGAAGCTTACATATCAACATCACGGAATTATGGATGACAGCCAGACTTGCTGGACCAGTCACGCTGATATCATCATTCGAGTTGATCGTTTCCTCCTCACGTCACAAAATTTTTTCACTCTATTTTTTTTGTCTTCGTTATTACCGTGAAAATGGATCCCAATGTTAGATTGATATATGTATATCTGCAACTTCATAAACTAAATAAAGATATTATTACTTCGATGATCAAATTAAGTGTGAGTTAAAACCAAGAATTTAGTTTTTTTTATATACATAAGTACATATACATATGTTATATCAAGACATGAATTAAAAATGGTTACTATAATTATCGGGTAGTTTAGACTTTGATAGATCATTAGCTTAGCTTTAATCATAACACCTTGCAGATGTTGAAGAGATAGATTTTATAACTATTTTTAATTTTCTGCAACGATAAATATGGACATATTTCTTAGAAATAGGCAGCGTTTGACCCAAGTCGCCGAGGAATCGGACGCGGCTGAAGTGTATCACCGATCGGGACGGGTTTGCTTTGTATGATAGCCTTCACCTTTCGCTAAGGCCAGCGTCGATGACGACCAAAACACGTAGTCTACAGCGATAGCCACCACCTTCCCCACCTTCTATTAATTCCTCTGCTTCTTCTTCGATCCCCAACCCCCCTCTCTCTCTCTCTCTCTCTCTCTCGCTCTGTTAACTCTTTGGTTCTATCGCACACGCAACGGTGTTGGGGAGAATCACATTAATTGGTGGAGGAGAAACAGATGAAAAGAATGGTTTGGTCTCGAGAAAACGCTGTCGATGGTTGCTTAGACACTCTCAAACCGGTAATCTTTCCACTTTCTTCTGTTTCTCCTGTCGATTAATATATATAAATATTATGCATTAATTTCAAGCAAATCGACCGTGTGAGTTTCTTTGGAAACCAATCTACCTTTATCTTTCTTATTGCATACAACTTTTTCTTCTTGGATCAAACATCTTCTGCAACCATTGATCACTCGCCAAGAATGTAGGGAAATCAAAAGTACTCTTTTGTCTGTAACAGTAAGTTTATGTGACCTTCCATCGGACAAAGCATATATATAAACATATCTTTCATTGTTCACAAGTTTTGATGTAATTTAATAGTTCACAGTCTTTAAACAAAGATATATTTTGTAAGAGCACGAAATCAGATGTATTATTAAGATCGTAAAGTATATACTCCAAGTTTGGGTGTTAGATATGGTCGGAAATACAAGGCATTTAAATCAACCTATGAACGAGCTAAATGCGCTAGTTTTCTCTTCCTTTTCTAGCTTTCCCGGGACAGTGGAAGAAGAAGAAGAAGAAGAAGAAATGATGGTCATCCATCAGCGGAACCTGCGAGCGACGAGTTCGTATCGGCCCTGGCGGCCGGCATGGGTGCCAAGCTAATAGTACAAGTCTCACCGGAGGCATCCCAATCCACGGGAGCACTCGCCGCCGCAGCTCGACAAACCGGAGGCAGACTCGTCTGCATCATCCCGGAGGAGGTGTCGCTCGCTCCCACGAAGGATGTCGTCGAGGAGTCCGGCGTGGACGACGCGGTGGAGTTCAAGGTGGGCGACCCGTATCACGAGCACATCGGCTGCTCTCTGGTGGGCTGCAAGTCCGACCCGTACGCAGGCCTGCTCGAGCTGCTCCGCTTCAATCCGAGGAGTTCGGTGGCGATCGCTAACTGTCTGCGGGGAGGGAGGAGGGGCCGATAGGCGAAGATGGGATGGAGGTGACGATGATAGGGAAGATTGAGGAGGTGGGAAGGACGGGGACGACGGCAGGCGGCGTGGAACGGCGGAAGAGCGCGAAGGGATCAGGGCGGAGGAGGCCGCGCAGCAAAAGCAGATGGGTGAGGAAGATCGATGAGAGGGGAGAGGAGCACTTCTTTAGGTTACCCATTTCCCTCGAACCTGTACGCGTATCGGGTGGCGGCAGAAGTGGGTGATGCGGCCGAGAAGAAGATGATGACGGTGATGAGCCATGAAGTACTACTACTGGTTGATAGATATCTCGTATGCCTAATGCTGCACCACTTACTTCATGGAAATCTCATCATATCAACAGTTCTCGTTCATCGGATCACCTCATGTTGGATCTGATCCTCGAGGGTTTCTTATGCTATGGGTTGTGATCATACAAAGAGTGGATAGAATTCTGAACCACGAGAGATGAACATTATAAATTTCGCGTCGACTGTGTCGTCCGCTGATGGCGATCTCTCTTTGCTGATAGAATTCTACAAGAACTGAAGAGGTGCTGAAACCATTTGTATCTTCCCAAGTACGACTACCTTGAAGACATGTCAAACGTCCAGATTCATTGTTACCATGTTGATTATTTGTTATTGTTATTATTTTTTCAAATTAGAGTATTTGAGGTTATCTTAATCTTTATAGATAGAATCTTGTCCGTACAAAGCTTAAGAAGAATTAGAAACCTAATGAGAACAAAAATGACAGTAGCAATGAGAAATAAAAAAGTCTGCTAAATGTATTCTTATTAATTTTTAACTTAAATATCAATTAATAGGTCAATAAAATTAATAAATCAGTTAACCTATTAAACTTGATTCGTGATATTTCATATCGGAATCTATACTATTATCAATTTTGACTGAAGTATTTTGATCAGAGAGATGGAATCATTAATTTACCTCTTACATCATTTGATTATTAAAGAAAAGAATAACAGCATCCTAAATGCATTGATTTAAACAAATTAGAATATACTGATTTCTGATGTTCATCGTTTCCAACTCATAATCAAGTCCATGATCAGGAATATCAGGTTTTAGAAGCAGCTAATTAAGCTTAAAATTTTCACTTTGAACATCACATCATATAAAAAAACAAGAGAAATTTCCCAACCCTATCAACGACTGAATGATTTTAATTTTGCAAGCATGAAACGCGTACACGAAAAGAATATATTACAGATAATTGCAAAAATTATTTTGATGGGCAGGAAAGTCGAGGTTCACAAAATCCCATGACTTACAATGTTGTCGGCTATAAATTTCAGAATCCTCAAAAGCGGAGGCTGACTCAGACGGGGCATCTTTGGGCGACGTTGGCTGCGGAGTCGGAGGCGATTCATCGTGGTTCGGGATGCGTCAACACGGTGCCGTCATGAGAGCAAAATGAAGAAGAAGAAGAAGAAGAAGAAGAAGAAGAAGAAGAAGAAGAAGAAGAAGGAGAAGAAGGAGAAGAAGAAGAAGAAGAAGGAGAAGAAGAAGAAGAAGAAGAAGAAGAAGAAGAAGAAGAAGAAGAAGAAGAAGGAGGAGGAGGAAGAACAAGAAGACGAAGAAGAATACGAAGAAGAACAAGAAGACGATGAAGAAGAAGAAGAAGAAGAAGAAGAAGAAGAAGAAGAAGAAGAAGAAGAAGAATCCAACTAACCATCATGGAAACAAGGAGACGAGGGGAAGTGTTGGAACAGATCGCTGAGACTAATGGAACAGATCGCTGAGACTAATGGAAAGGATGAGTCTACTGACTTCCCTTTCTAGCTTTCTACCCAAAAACAAAATTCAGGATTATTCTCCTTTTTATTGTCATATATTAGTCCTTTTTACATTAGACCTTAAAATACATAAGATAAGATATTTATAGAACAACTAAATTGAGTTTTTTTTCCCCCTTCGCATAGAATTATTCTCATACTTATTGCTTATCCTCACTCATAAAAGTATTTTTATGGTTGGATTTCTTGTTCTCTAAGTAACTTGGTTCCTATTTTCCAAAAATACAGGACCGAGGTGTCAACATTCTCGTCTGCATGAACTGTACGTAAAGACACTTGCCTTGTTGTCTTTTGTTTCTCGGAGGTAATCCTCCACATTCTACACCCTCAATAAAACGATGAATCTGAAATCTTCTTAGTCTACGAAACCCTTATTTATATTTCTGTGGAAGAAGAACAGTCTTCATCACACTTGATCATGGCGTGGGCAAGTCGACGCATGAAGAAAGCTACCACAGGAACAACACAAGACTTGACTTACTACTGCACTATACTACTACATTTCATGGACTTGCTGCAATCTGGTCTTCCACAAGAAGGGCTAAAGAGCAACCACTGAAACTGCCTCGTACTCCACACGCTTTCTGAATCTTTGGGGAAGAAGACAATAACCACCAACCCGCTGCTGAAGGTATATCGCCGCTGCAAAAAGCAAACCTTCACAAGGAACGATGACATCCCACACCAGCGAGTAAAAATCTCCGTCTGGACTTGCGTAGATGTACGATGAATCAATGCGACGGTTATAACTGCGAGAGCGATAAGCGTCGTACAGATGAGGCAAAGCTCGGGTGATCGTGATTCCGACGTAGAAGAAAGGCGTCAGGATCTTATCTTTGGAGTTCCGACAGACGTTAAGAACGATCTGAGGGAGCAGAAATCCGTCGAGCACTAAGCCAGCATAAGGGACCAAATCCTCCCAGCGAGAACCGTATCGCTGCCTGCTGAATTCCGACCTCTGCAGGTGGTGCCTTGAGCTGATGAGCCAAGTGAGCAGCGCCCCGGCGAAGTAGAGAGGCAAGCACAGCTTGAGCGTCGTCCACTCCGCGACGCGGTGCCCCTTGTTCTCGTCCGATGACCTCGCGGACCACGCCATTTGAAGCAGGTGGAAGGAGAGGAACAGTGCTAAGCCGGATAAGATCCTCACGATGACCTCATGAACGTCGAGCCACCCACCGCTCCGCAGACTTAGAAAGCCAGACCGACTGCGGTTCGCGAACAAGGCTTCAAAGTTCAGCACCAGAGGAATCACGTAGCCAAGGATAAGAACACCGAGCATGGTGATCGACATGGAAGGCAGGGCGTCACGGTGCTTCTTGGCGTGGAAGGTCTGCAACCCAATGCAAATGCACGACAACGTGAGAGAGATCATGACCATGACGATTTCGACATCCATCCTCCAAATCGCTTCAGTTACTTCTGCTGCGTAAATTTGCTGAGAATACAACTTTATAGGGTCAAAGTGCAGAGGGTCCTGCTTACTCCTTGTGGTGTTGATGGTGCCACTGATACGATCTCCCATCTTCGAGTGGAGAGGGGGAAACTGGATATTGATTAAGATCTCACAGTCAATTGCTGTTTGGTTTTTGGTGGGCAAACTCGGAGATCCACATCCCTTCATGCAGAGTGTTCCACTTCCAGCATCGTATATCCATCCCCTCAGCAGCGATGCCAAACTGTTCGCCCCCCTCAGCGGAAGCAGAGTACATATAATAGCTTATGGCATAGCTTACGTTCCAAACACTTTGATTCTTCGCGACCCAGTCAGCTGCAGGCACGAAGCTTGCCGTCTCCGACGTCGTAACGAAGTCATAATCATCACAAAACTCGTCGCCCATAGAAAAGACATTAGCTTCCCCCCATCCACTTCGGCCGCCGGCATCCTCCACCGCGATACTGAACCGCATGTCGCGGGAACATCTTCCATCTGGATACCTTTCCTCGCTCGACTGTGTGCTGCCACTTCTCACCTTGCAAGGCCCGCTGACAGAATCTATTAGGGTGTAGTTATATCTCAGCCCAGGAATCGTGACCATTCGCCCACCCGACCGGTGGAACGAGACCATGCTGAAGTAGCCAGGGTCTCTCTTCTTCTTGTTACTCCACATATGACCGACCACGTCCTTTCTTCTCAGCGTCAGGACAGTTGGGAACCATAAGCTCAGTCCGATCGAGCAATCACCAACAGAGGGACTCGCCTGTGAACTCCCTTCAAGAATGTGACAGGCTATGAGACAGAGACGATTCTTAACATGGTCCCAATAGCCTTCACCCATCATGGACTTCTTAGGCACCATCGGGACATCATATGAAAGATAACTGGAATTGGAGAATTCGATGTAGAGATGCAACCGGCCGTTCTCCGAGCACTGTATCATATCGAAGGACAAGAATCTAGCGGAGAACCCAAAGCTACTACTTAGAGTTCCACAGTTGCTACCGGTGCAGCCACTGCCGTAGTCTAGCTGAAATGTTCTACCAGTCATATACCGGAGGAGATGACTACAAACAGAAGTAGGCCCGAAACTTAGTGATTCCTCCTGGAATGGAAGAGAGGAGCATGAGTGGTTGGCTTGGGGGATCATCGTGAAAACATACTCCTTTTGAGCATAGGCTACAAGCGAGATGGGATCGATGTGGTGGGGCCCCAAGCTCTCGACAGTCCCGCTCACCAGACTGGTAGAGATGTTGGAAGTCTTGGGGTAGTTGAGCTTCAAAACAGCAGAAAGATGAAGTCGATCACCTAAGGGCTTGTAGAAGATCCCGTGACCAACCATACAAAGCTCACCGGAGGCGTCCCAATCCACGGGAGCCCTCGCCGCTGCAGCTCGACAAACCGGAGGCAGACTCGTCTGCATCATCCCGGAGGAGGTGTCGCTCGCTCCCACGAAGGATGTCGTCGAGGAGTCCGGCGTGGACGACGCGGTGGAGTTCAAGGTGGGCGACCCGTATCACGAGCACATCGGCTGCTCTCTGGTGGGCTGCAAGTCCGACCCGTACGCAGGCCTGCTCGAGCTGCTCCGCTTCAATCCGAGGAGTTCGGTGGCGATCGCTAACTGTCTGCGGGGAGGGAGGAGGGGCCGATAGGCGAAGATGGGATGGAGGTGACGATGATAGGGAAGATTGAGGAGGTGGGAAGGACGGGGACGACGGCAGGCGGCGTGGAACGGCGGAAGAGCGCGAAGGGATCAGGGCGGAGGAGGCCGCGCAGCAAAAGCAGATGGGTGAGGAAGATCGATGAGAGGGGAGAGGAGCACTTCTTTAGGTTACCCATTTCCCTCGAACCTGTACGCGTATCGGGTGGCGGCAGAAGTGGGTGATGCGGCCGAGAAGAAGATGATGACGGTGATGAGCCATCAAGTACTACTACTGGTTGATAGATATCTCGTATGCCTAATGCTGCACCACTTACTTCATGGAAATCTCATCATATCAACAGTTCTCGTTCATCGGATCACCTCATGTTGGATCTGATCCTCGAGGGTTTCTTATGCTATGGGTTGTGATCATACAAAGAGTGGATATCTGAGCCACGAGAGATGAACATTATAAATTTCGCGTCGACTGTGTCGTCCGATGATGGCGATCTCTCTTTGCTGAAGGAATTCTACAAGAACTGAAGAGGTGCTGAAACCATTAGTATCTTCCCACGTACTAACTTGAAGACATGTCAAACTTCCAGATTCATTGTTACCATGTTGATTATTTGTTGTTGTTATTATTATTATTATTTTTTCCAATTAGTTATCTTAATCTTTATAGATAAAATCTTGTCCGTACAAAGCTTAAGAAGAATTAGAAACCTAATGAGAACAAAAATGACAGTAGCAATGAAAAATAAAAATATCTGCGTATTTTGATCAATAATTTGAGTCAAACGAAATTAATACATCGGTTTGCCCATGACAAATGCTTTTAGAGATGGAATCATTGATTTACCTCTTTGATCATTTCAGATTCAATCGAGGGATTATTAAAGAAAAGAATAACAGCATCCTAAATGCATTGATTTAAACAAATTAGAATATACTGATCTCCGATGTTCAACGTTTCCAACTCATAATCAAGTCGATGATCAGGAATATCAGGTTTTAGAAGCAGCTAATTAAGCTTAAAATTTTCACTTTGACCATCACATCAGATAAAAAAACAAGAGAATTTTCCCAACCCTATCAACGACTGAATGACGTTAATTTTGCAAGCATGAAACGCATACCCGAAAAGAATATATTAGCAGAAATTGCAAAAGTTATTTTGATGGGTAGGAAAGTCGAGGTTCACAAAATCCCATGACTTACAATGTTGTCGGCTATAAATTTCAGAATCCTCAAAAGGAAAAGGGGAAAAAAGAGAGGAGAAAAATGCTCGTACATGTCTCTTCAATGGAGAAGAAAAAATGGGTTAATAGTTTCAACCTAATTCTAATGATTTGGTCAAAAGTTCTACGCTATTTCCATCCTCTCTAGACTTGGAACTTCATAGCCTTCTCAACAATCTATGTTGTGAACCTGCAGACGAAATGGTCTTCATCAGCCTGTACGGAAGAAGAAATGAAAATACTAGGAATGATCATGCAAAAATATTTTTGTGAATGATCAATCACCCAATTTCATTCAAACACCACAAATTAACCCCACACTCTACTCAGAAAGCATTTAATGTTGAGTTGAAAAGATGGCAAATGATATACATACATCTAGAAAGCTATGACAAACAACATACAAAAAAAAATTATATATGTTGTGCAAGTTGAAAACTCGACCACACATAAATCTTGCTTGAGCGTCACTACTGAATAACAGAGGCATACATTACAATTCAAGCAATCTACCTAGTCTGTACTGGAATGCCAAAAAGGTAGTGTGGCAGCTATATTACAAGTCTAATTTTCGGATAAATCTGCTCTAATTTGAGAATGCAAGAAAATGGTTGTAGATAATGTCATAAAAACAAAATCATAAGAGGTAGGATGCACAACCCAGCTTTCTAATCGGATTTAACATCATTATTAAATGTTGTACTGCTTCAACAAATGAACTGATAATCCCTGGTAGACTGGAAATCCAATGAGCCCAGAGACTCAAGACGTGTGATAGATGATTAGATCAACAGCAGTAAACATAGCAAGTGGAAGACTTAACTAAAAGGAATTAGGTTGGATTTGATGGTAAGCCATACCCTGGAATTTGCAACAGATGAGAGGTAATTAGAAAAAACAACTTAACTCCAGCAATCTGATTATCAAGATTGCAAATTAGAGAAAGCTACAATAGAAGCAAAAATCTGCGCCTCAAAAAGATGTTGATACTAGTTTCATGCATATCAAAACATCTTCGGAAGCCTGAAAATATCCGCTCAGTCTGTCTCTCTTGACCGGTTGCTTGGAAATTGGAATGGCTAGACCGGAACTAAAATATCGAGTCAGGCTTATAAATTACATGCATGATGGTATACTATGAGCTTTTTGATTGTGTGAGATATCAATACTGAAGATACTCGAGGTTAAAAAATTTGGGGATTTCAAAGGTGAATCATGATCAGTTCACAAACAAAGTTTCTTCCTAATAACTTATGTTAAACAGGATAAATTAATTGTATGCTTGAGAAACCAACACAAAATTAAAGCAAAAGAGATGTTATTGACAATAAAGTATATGGAGGTGCATTGATGAGCAATAAATCTGCAAGTTATGTAACATTGTCAAGCTAATTAACAAAGAAATACCTGGCTTGGACCATGAGGAGATTTGTCGCTTACCTTCCTGAACGTTCAATCTTGGCTTCTTAATAAAAAATATCAGTTGCCTGAAAAATAGCAATAACTAAATTATCAACATTGCTAATTTTTCAGTCACGTCCTCCTGGATGTGGCTTGAACAATAAAAAAAATTCTTTCCTGCCCATTTTGAAGTTTGTAGTGTTCTTTGCTCGTGACTAGTCGGAAGTAACATTTTCACTGGAAGATATATCTGTTGCACTTATAACATCACTTCCTCTTACTACTCTGCTATATATAACTTTAAATGACTGTGATCCATATGGCCTATTGAGCAAACTTATAGGCAGCTTTAGTGTCTGTTTACGGCGATTTCTACCCTTGATGTATATGCTAAAGCTTCCCTCACCCTCATACTTTTTGCTACTCCTGAAGACATGCCTTCCACCACTATGCTGTGCATCTTGTCTGAAAACCGTCTCAGATTCCAAGTCGGTAATTTTTGTATTATTTCTGTGAGATTCTTCAGATTCCCGTTTCTCTAACCAGTTACCATCCAGCGGTTTACAAATGTCTATAATCTGGGATATCTCATTATTCTCTTCTGTTTTGGTCCCTTCTTCAGTATTGTTATCCGATGGAAGGTCTAGACTCACATCAGTTCTTAAATGAGATGTTATAATTGGTTCCAACACGGATTCAGAAGTTGGACTAATGATGGGTGGCAAAGATGAGAAGTCCACAGGATGAGAACCAGACCATACTGATCCTGGCGCAAAGTCAGGAACGTTTGCACCAATGTTGCACTGCCATGGATAATGGTTTCCATGAAATATGTTACCGTTCATAGCAAAAGTGGTATTTGGAATGACTTGAGGTTGGGTATATGGTGGATATATAAATGGCAAGGGACGTAGAATGTGCGAAGGCCTAGGTGAAGAAGGATAAGGATGATGCGGTGAGGTACAAATAGGAGGCACCATTGGCATTACAGCCGTGGGTGAAGCATGCAGACGGGCACTCAATGGCCATGGTGTAACTGCAGAAATTGTACCATTAGGAGGAAGACCAACAGTTACAGGAACAGGACCAAGTACTGTAGCAGGGAAAGGGCTAAACGGTGCAGCAGATGCAGACAGCTTCTTGCTAGATACCTCTCTCCCATCATAATTAGAAGGTGGTAGTTCCATCGTGGGATAATCACCACCTGTTTTCTCAGGGATGAGAACCTTCTTGAAATTGAATTGATGGAGACTAGAGTAAGAACTGATACCAACATTGGTACATGAGGCTTCGTCATGATTATCTTCTTTGCTTTCTGCAGTGATGGGACACTCAGATTTTTTCCTATCAGATGTATTTGTTGACAAATTCTGATCATGATTCTCATTTTGCTCAACTCCTTGAACCTCATTGCTAGATACACAATTGTCAATGATATTCTTGGTGAGCATGCTACTACAAGATGCCACTTCCAAATCAGAAGATGATGGTTCTAGTAATTGTTCTGTTTCACAATCTTCCTTTCTTTCTTCTTCATGATCAACTTCAACTTTTTTATCTGAGTCTAAAAACGCATCCTGGACAGTGTCCTTATCTTGGGTTATGTTAGATATCTCAGATAGCTCTGCAGCATTTTCTGTATGTTCCTCGGCCAAAAATGATTCCTTTATTTCAGATGCATTGCCACCAATAGACAACTCTTGTTCCAATGGCATATTCTCCTGAAACTTTCGGCTATGTATCTTGGCAATTGTTCCTGGAGGTGCCAGTGCTACATCTTTATATGATGGAGAATTACTAAAACTATGAACCAAATTGTTGCGAGGCTCAGAGACACCACCTATTAGGTTCTTCTGATTCTCTAATACCTGGCTATCATGGCGATAATAGGGTGCATGAGCATCTAATGGGGAAGTCGTTCTTTCGACAGCACTCCAAGAGTTATGACTGATCTCAGGATTGGTGGATGAAGGCACTGACTTCACCCGATAAGTTACAGCCTTATACGCCTTCTGACCAGATCTGGTGTCTGGTGACTGAACTTGCATGTTAAGATTGTCATTAAAGCTTCCAGGAATAACTATCTTTTTCTTAAGCAAATAATACCCATTATTTAAATAAGAAAACTGTGGCTTGGATTGAACAGTTTCACTAGGAACATCATTCATCTGATAGTTGTAGGTTTTCCAGGTGCTTGTGCGTTGATGCTTGATTTGCTGGCTTGAACCTCCGATGGACCTTGGTCTTTGAACAGGTTGCCAACCATCTTCTGCTTCTGTATTTATCTCTCTTACATCTTCACTAAAAGAAGCAACCTTTTGCTCTGCTGTTCCTTTAGATTGTTGAGAAACAAATAACTGCTTTTTGGCAACAGCATCTTCATGTTTTGACTCAACACCTGGACTACTCATGTTCTCATCATCTTGGGTATCACTACCATCAGTCACTTGTTTCACTTCATCTGAAATAGTAGCTACTGAATCCTTGGACAAAGAATCTGCCACATTCAAGTTTTGAGATGACTGCACTTTCACCTGAATCAGTACAAAAATGATTGCTTGGTTTTTGCGATAAAAGGAAAACCAAGTGAAGCTCTTCCAATTAAATTTTTTTGAGAAACTTTAAATTCAAAAATAAAAAGGTTAGCATTCTTATGTTCATTAAATTGAGAGAAAAAATGAAAAAAGAATTCAACAAGCAGAAGAAAAGGTAACAAGAATTGTACAAGCATTAGTACATTAGTGGTCGAGGAATACTAATAAATTGACGATGCAGAGATAAGAGGAAGCGAGTGGAGCGGGGCGGCCGCATGGCACCCAAGGGCGGTCGAGGAAAGGGCAAGGGCGACAAGAAGAAGAAAGATGAGAAAGGTTTGGATTGTGGTTGCCGAGAGAAAATCTATTTTGAGCTGCTATTTTTGTTGTCATTAGTTTTCATTCTTGTCTGACGACTAACTCGTTGTTATTGTTGTCGTTGCTGCTCTGCTAGTTCTGCCTCTGGCTGTGGACATCACAGTAATGCTCCCGGATGAGTCTCATGTCATCCTCAAGGTCTGTGCATGTTCTTCTCATCTATATCTTTCTCCCTGTTGCCTAAGATAAAGACTCAGAGGAACAGACAGACAACGTTACATGAAATCTTTGTGAAAAGGAAAAGAAATGAAGAAACTGGCATGCATGTGAGACACAACGGGAATAGAATTTACTGTTCTGTGAGTAAAATTTAAGAAAGGTTGCATCCAGGAAGGAGCCATGGGAGGCAATGTTTTCCTCGGGTGTCCATGGCTTTTGATTCCCCTGGGAGTAATAGCAGTACTTGCTCTCTACCTCTGCTGACATGATTACTATGGTCCCTCATGAATACATTAGTTTGGTGGGGAACAAAATCAACCTCCTGCAGTTCCATGAATGCAAGTTCCCAGCATTTAATGAGAACTGGCGCAGAACTGCTTGTTGCATCACAAGGGATGACTCATGAAGGGGGATGTCCATTCTTTTGGATTCTGTTCAATGATTGAAGCTTCTCTTTCCCATTTTAGGTTCAGAGTGTATATCTCCTCATTCCTCATCCTAATCTGGCAAAACCATGACAGTGATGATGGTCTTCACCATGAAAAGCAATCTACAAGCTTTTCTTGTGCTGGTTCCTTTGTTTCTGCTATAACTCGTCAGTGGAAATTTGCAGGGGATATCGACCGACAAGATCATCGATGTGCGGCGGCTGCTCTGCGTCAACACCCTTGCGTGCCATATCACCAATTACTCCCTCTCCCATGAGGTACACATGACCTCCCTAACCCCTTTGCTTCTGGAGTTGTGGTACTTTCTCTTCTTGACTAAGTTTAAGCAATGGAGAATTAAGAGAAAAGGAAAGGTTGGAATTAGATTGTCCACTCTGAACAAGGATAGGGACTTCAGAAATCGAATGGTTGATGAGTTCTTGGAATGAGGGTGACATGATCAAGCAAGCCAAGAAGGATTGACCTGTGGCTCGCAAGTTGTGGCGATGTCGCACTTGGAAAAACTGGGTGTACCGACGAGCCTTCGTCGGTAGGACGGTGAGGTTTAGTCGCATTTAGCTGAGGTTTGGGTGGAGAAGAGAAACACTTCGTTCTCCGATGTTGACGTTCATCGAGAAACACACCCATCTCCACCTTCCAACTCCTTTGTCTTTGGTTTTCAGGGAAACATCAGTTAAAACCTTTTATATTATTATATGTATCTTTGTTGAAATAATTAGATGATATACAAATAAACTTCTGCTCTACAAAACAATAATAATTTATAAACATTTTTGGCCTTTTATTTCAGGTAAGAGGTTCGAGATTGAAAGACTTCGTCGATGTCACGGTGCTGAAACCATGCACTCTCACTCTGGTTGAAGGTAAACATGAAATAAGTATTGATAGGAAAAAAATTATATTATCAATCAAAAATATTATTTTTTTATTCTCTCAAATTTTGTATTGATGAGTCTCTTGTGCATATGTTTTTCTATATTCATTAATAGGGTATTTGTACTTATAAATTTAAAATAATGAAAAATGGTATATATATATATATATATATATACACACACGCACAAATTTGGTGAAGTATGCAAATGCTAATTTTACAGGGATATATATGTTATTTTACTAAATACAAGTGTTTTGTTGAAATTTTCTTGCGGGAGAAGAGGACTACGACGAAGAGCGTGCGGTGGCGCACGTGCGGCGCCTCCTCGACCTCCTCTCCTCCACCACCTGCTTCGGTCATCCGCCGCCTCCGACTCCGCAGCCAACGTCGCCCAAAGATGCCCCGTCTGAGTCAGCCTCCGCTGCGGCCTCGAAGGTCCGCAAGAAAAGCGGCGGTGCCGGAGCCGGCGGGAACCGGAAGAGCCCGCCGGATGACCAGGGCCAGTCCCAGCCGAAGTCGCCGTCACAGTCGCTGGCGGCGGCGGCTAAGGATTCGACGGCAGACCTAGAGGCGGAGATGAGCGGGGCGTGCCCTCGGCTCGGGGCCTTCTATGAGTTCTTCTCCCTCGCCAATCTCACCCCTCCCATCCAGTGTGAGTCCAATCTTACCCTTCCCTCTCTTTTCGATCATGTTTCTCCTGAATCTTGGTCGAGAATTTCGATTGGATCCTGAATCTTACCCTGTTTTCTTTATCGATTCGTCTGCTGCAGTTATGAGACGAACAACGAATCTTAGGCAAGATGAGCGTCCATCCGACGATCATCTCTTCTTCCTCGAAGTAGGTCTTACTATATTCTTTTTAACGTTTTATCCGTGAATCTTATCGCTAATTGTTTCTTTTGGTTGATACTGGATCTGAAATTGAAGGTGAAGCTATGCAATGGGAAGCTTGTGATCGTCGAGGCATGCTCCAGGGGATTTTACAGTCTTGGGAAGCAATGCTTGCTTTGCCACAATCTTGTCGATCTCCTGAGACATCTCAGTAGAGCATTTAATAATGTCGGCCTCCAATTCTTGCTATGTTTCGTTTCTTACATTAAATCTTTTGCTATTTCAGAAATTGTTAGAAGTAACAAACCTACAACATTTTGATTTCGATATTTTTCAGCATTAAATTTTTTTTTTGTGGCATTATGCATTGTTGCTAAGTTCTAGCAAGTGCTCAACTCTGTGCTGTGTGGTTTACAGGCTTATGAAGATCTCATGAAAGCCTTCATGGAACGGAACAAGGTTGGTTTGTTCTTGTTTAGTGTGGTGGATTCAGGAGCTTCTAATATGTTTCCATGTGGTTGATTCTTACTGATGTTTGCTTAGTTATTCCTTATTTCCTTCTTTGGCTGAAACTATGAGCTTATTGGTGTTCCTTGTTGACACTTAGTGTTGAAAATGAACTAGTTTTTTTATAATGACAACTTGCTTCTGTGATTAATATGGATCATCTTTGGCTACTCTATAACTTCTGCATTCTCTTCATGCTTAATCTGAAATATTTGATCATGTGCATCTTGACAAATCAAGTGAATCTTACAGAATGTCCAACTTATAATATCACAGGATTTTTTAGATCAAGTTCTGATTAATTTAGTGTTTCCTTTCTTAGGCCAAAGTAGCATGTCTTAGTTGGAAACCTTTTCAGTTGCTTAAAAAAGAAGAAAGCTAGGGCCGATATGTGTTTGCTTACTTAAAAAGAAAGTTGCAAACAATCTTTGGTGTTGTGTTTCTTGATTCTGTATTGTAGTCATGAGCTCCTTGGTTCAATCTTGTAGGTATATTAGTTTAATTTGCTTAGAATGTGTCATTTTATTCATTTCCACATCTAAATCTTGGGCTTGTGCATATCTTTGTTGTGGTACAGTCTAGCTAGTTGGTTGTTGAATGCATTCGGTTGACTAAGAGTGCCCTATTATTTGCAGTTTGGAAACCTGCCTTATGGATTTCGTGCAAACACATGGCTTGTGCCTCCAGTTGCTGCTCAGTCACCAGCCACATTTCCTTCCCTTCCTGCTGAGGATGAAACTTGGGGAGGCAATGGAGGTGGATGGTTTCAGGACAGTAGAAGTGATATGATGCCTTGGGCAAATGAGTTCCTTTTTCTTAAGTCCATGCCATGTAAGACAGCAGAAGAGAGACAAATCCGGGACAGAAGAGCTTTCCTGCTTCATATCCTATTTGTAGATGTTGCAATACTAAGAGCTGTTGCAGCTGTAAAGCAAGTTATGGATGAAAGAAAAAATGCAGCTACAGTCGGGTAGATGAAATCTTGCAGTTTGAGACAGTGGGGGATTTTAGCATCACTGTCACTAAAGATGCTTCAGATGCAAGCTGTAAGGTGGATACAAAGATTGATGGAAGTAAAACAACTGGTATTGATGCCAAACATCTCGCTGAGAGGAACTTGCTAAAAGGAATCACATCAGATGAAAATACAGCAGCTCATGTATGGAATTTTGATCTTTTAAAGAAACCCTACCACAAAAGTGTCTTGTCTTTGTTGTTATGTCTTGTTTTATATGTTTAACGTCAGTTGACAAATTTGTGGCTTGACATTAGTTTCTGTTTTTTATATTTTTATTGTTAGTGAACAAATTTGTGGCTTTCAACCGCAGGATATCGCCATGTTGGGGGTTCTTAATGTGCGATACTGTGGTTATATCGCTGTTGTGAAAGTCAAGCATCATGAGAAAAGCGAACTGGATTTACCTTTGCAAGGTGTTGAAATTAAGGATCATCCTGAAGGTGGTGCAAATGCTTTGAACGTTAGCAGGTAAATAGCCACAATTACATACTCTGATTTCATTCATATAAAATAGTTTTTGCATACTTCATTTCGTTGAAGATATTATTTGTTATTCCAGTCTGAGAATGCTACTTCACAAAAGCCATACACCAAGAGAGAAAAGATTATATAATCATCTACAGAGTTCAAGGCATGAGGAACTCTCTGCAGCAAAAAAAATTGTGGAGAAATTGTTGAAAGATAGCCTAGTGAAGCTTGAGGAGGAGGAAGCTGAATGCAATGTTTCAGTAAGATGGGAATTGGGAGCTTGTTGGATACAACATTTGCAGGATCAGAATAATGGTGACAAAGACAAGAAACAGGTTGGTGAAAATGACAAAAAACAAATCACGACGAAGACAAAAAGTGAGATAAGAGTTGAAGGCCTTGGGAAGCCTCTTAAAATTCTTAAAAACCCAAAAAAGAAACCAGATTCTGATGAAGAAAAGACTTTAACCATTGACAGGAAATCATCTGATGAGATGCATGAAAAACAGAATACAAAGTTGCCTATCAAGGAACCTAAGGTAGAAAGCAAAGAAACTGAGAATTCTTGCAAGCTCAAAGATTTGTTGACTGAACCTGTATATACAAGGTTGCTAGAATCTAATACTGGACTTCATTTGAAGGTATGCACAAGTCACATGAATATATGCAGGTTATGCCTTATTTCAGGTGTATGTTCTGATTTTTCTACTGCTATCTCAGGTGTTGATTGTCAGTTGCAAATTCATGTCTTACTATTACAGAATTAGTAACTTTGTTTGTTTATTCTAAAGTTTCAGTTCTGTTGTACATATGTACACTTATCTGGGCTATGTATCATTAGTTAATTCCTGTCTATATCACAATTACTACTAAATAACATGTAAATTTATTGTCTGTGTGTGTATCATCTTAACTTACATAGAAACATATATTAAGATTACAATTAATTTGAAGATGAGAAGCTGATCTATTCTCATGATCAGTCTCCACAGGAATTAACTGAGATGGCAATGAGATATTATGATGAAGTTGCTCTCCCAAAGTTGGTATGCCTGAGTACAATTTTTTCATATTTAATTCATTATTTTCTGTTTTAGTATGGAATGATGGTTAATGAGTATTATTTGTACCTTGGCATGTATTCAGGTCTCAGATTTTGGGTCATTGGAGCTATCACCTGTTGATGGTCGTACTCTAACTGATTTCATGCATACAAGAGGTCTAAGAATACGCTCTCTTGGGCAAGTTGTGAGTCACCTTTAGCTTGAAGAGGCTGAATATATCTTTACTTTCACAAAGTATTTTTCCTAATTATATTAAATGCAATATTATGTACAATATCTGTCAGGTCAAGCTTTCAGAGAAGCTGTCTCATGTTCAGTCACTCTGTATTCATGAGATGATAGTAAGGGCTTTTAAGCATGTTGTACGAGCTGTGATTGCTTCTGTTTCTGATACTGGAGATTTATCTATATTGATGGCTGCAACACTTAACATGCTCCTTGGGCTTCCTGATTCTGATGTTTCACATTCTGCTATACGTGTGCACTTTCTAGTCTGGAGATGGCTTGAAGTATTTCTAAGAAAGCGATATAACTGGGAACTTACAATCTCAAACTATAATGATATAAGAAAATATGCTATTTTAAGAGGGCTATGTCACAAGGTAATGATCATTTTTCATTTCTGTAAATGATATTTAATTTTCCTTTCATCTTACATGTTCAATTTTCTTAGGTGGGAATTGAATTGGCACCCAGAGACTTTGATATGGATTCAAATTTCCCCTTTGACAAATCAGATATCATCAGCCTTGTACCTGTGCACAAGGTAAAGCTGCTAAGATGGTCTTATTTGAAATATGGTATCTACCATAATGTATCTTACATTCTTAGTGCTTTTGAATCCTTTGCAGCAAGTTGCATGCTCATCTGCAGATGCACGACAACTTCTAGAGTCTTCGAAAATGGCACTTGATAAGGGTAAACTTGAAGACGCAGTCAACTATGGAACAAAGGTAATTCGTCATAAGATACTGTACAGGTTAACTTCTTTGTAAAGACCTTTTTTCTCTTTCATTTGCTTTTGGTATGAAGGTGTAGTTGGATGCAGGCTCTGGCAAAATTAATTGCAGTCTGTGGTCCTTATAATCGGATGACTGCTGGAGCCTACAGTCTTTTAGCTGTTGTTCTCTACCATACTGGTGACCTTAATTAGGTAGCTTTCAGATATTTGTGTCACTGAAGGCCATGGTTCTTATGATATGGACTTATGGAGTATCTTACGATCTGTTATGTGCCATGGTTCTCTCTTTTCTGATATCTTAAAAGGAACCTTGTTAAATGGTCTATTTGAGTAAAATTGAGCAGATCAATTATGTTTTTACCAATCCAATGTCAAAAATACACCATTATGGACAATTTAAATTTGCCAAGTCCAACGATCTGAAATTTGGAGAATTGTAATGTAAAGTTTGTGTCATGGGTGATTATGTTCCGAGTGATTGAAACCGTTTTTTGTAATTCATATTTCATAATATTGACATGTAATTCTGTTGGAAATTTAGTTGGTAGCTAATTTATGCCTTGAATAAGTGCATGCAGGACCATTAGTGGGTCATGAGGTTGAAACAGATCAAAGAGCGATAAACCACAGTTCAATATTTTAATACAGCATTTGTGTTCCTGACTTGTGTCCTCTTTTAGTAGATCAATGTCTAATTCTAATTGGATTTATCTGTTTTTTAATGGCTTTTGCAAAGATCTGAATCGAGTTAAACCATGAAACAGTATTCTACCACTATGGTTTCTTACGCTAAGATGAATATTATAATATGCTATATGGTGTTTTTTACTATTTAAAATTTTATATATCACTTCAATTATTAGGGATGACTTTTAGGAACTTTCTGTTATAAATTTTGAACCTGTGCTCCTGTCTTTGGCTGGGATTATACTAAATTATTGCAACTTTTAGGCCACAACTTATCAGCAGAAGGCATTGGACATAAATGAGAGGGAGCTTGGATTGGATCATCCAGATACAATGAAGAGCTACGGCGACCTAGCTGTTTTTTACTACAGGCTTCAACATACTGAATTGGCTCTAAAGTAACTTCAATTCTTATTTGTTGTAGTATCAAATCTTAGATAGTGTTCTTTTGATTGGGAATTCTAATATCTTGAATTATTAGATATTCCATCTTTTGTTTTTATAATGACTTGAACATTGGTACTGTCTTATAAGATATTATTGCAGTATAATATATTAGGATTCGAGGAGATATAAACTTAGAATTAGTGCCTCTTCTAGATAGAAAAAAAGAAGAAGACTTCTGGCAGGTAACGGTCAAAAATTTTTAACTAGGTTATTTGCATGAAATGATCTTGATGAATTAATACATAAAAGTAGAAATTTTAGTCTTGAATTCTAGATTACCAAACTAAAAAGATGGTTTCACTTAAAACAACATTCTTAGCATAATACTTGTAAAGTTAAGGAGAAGCCTTTCTTCTACTATAAGCATTGAAAAGAAGTTTGTAAGTTATTCAGCATGAATGCAATGATTGAGATATTTGTACAATTTGTTCATTGTATATCATGCTTCCCAGCACATGTAAAAAATGTCTACATGTCAGAAGCTATTTAATAATGTAAATCTTCTAACTATGACAAAGAAAGCTTTATGATATTAATTAGTGAAGGATAGAGCTTTAAACATACAGAGTTTGTCATAGGAGTACCATGGCAACAAAGTATTTAGAAAAAATTGCATCTATATCTTTTCTTATGTTATTCTTTAAAAGCTTAAAGAGTGACAAATGGTTTATCAAACTTATCAGCATTGTAAAAATAAAAATTCAGGTTCCTCCAGTCCACTGTGACCATCTTATGAGAGAGAAAGAACACATCGGAATTTTGGTTGGAGAAAGAAGATAGCTCCATTAATATCACATGATTAGTTATAACATGGATTTATTAGCCAAATGGTGAAGAGGAAACTTAAAAATTTTAACACTTAGTCTTGTGGAAGGAGATTGAATAGGTTCTTGTCATAGGCTTGTCAAGAGACCAGACAAATTTCATAAAGTTTCTCCCATTTTTCTCAGTCTAGTCGGGGAATAAATTTTTATGGCCGTTGACAAAGGCCATTGTTCTATTTTAGTCTCATGTGTGACATGTCTTGAGTGTTTTCTCTGTTTGGTCATTGCTCATTTTTAGCTTGTGTTTTGAAGCACCGAGGTTTATATTCTTGATGTGTTATCATGAGGGTTGGTTGATATGACCGGTTAAACAGAGAATTTTTTTTTTACATGCCAATGCAAAACTTAATATTAAAGCTTCCATGACACATATCTGTCTTATGGTTTTGGTTATGTCTACTCTATTATTATGCATATTAGCTAAAATATGCAAAGATGGCATTTTCTTCGTTTTTTTGCCACAAAGAATGCAGCTTAATTTGAGAACAATGGCTTTCTAGATTTAACTTTAATATTTACTTCGTACCTGAAAATTAATGTGTGCATAAAAAGTTGAAGAACAGAAACTAACAAAAATTAAGCTTCTTACTTTCCAGGTTAGTATTGTTATGTTTTGGTGTTTGTATTGGAAATAATAAGCCAGGACCATGCTTCCATTATATGTTATTTACCATCACCCTTAATTTTTCTCCTGTTACTTGTTAATCAGGTATGTGAAACGTGCGTTGTATCTTGTGCATCTTACTTGTGGACCATCTCATCCAAACACAGCTGCTACATATATTAATGTGGCTATGATGGAGGAAGGCCTGGGAAATATACATGTGGCACTTAGATATCTTCATAAAGCTTTGAAATGCAATCAGAAGTTGCTTGGTCCTGACCACATTCAGGTTTGTTTTTGTTCTCAAATTCTGTTTCTTCTTGTGTCTTTTTATTTCTGAAGTAGTCATAGCATTCTTTTAAGATAAGCAGCTGATGCTTATTGTAGTTCGGTGTTAGAAATCATAAATTATTACAATAATTGGTTAATGAAGTCCCACAGAAACATTATTAATTACTTTGAGATGATAAGGCATGTATTACAGAGTGACTTCTAGCTAGTTCACCCCTAATCTGCTCACCTAGTGACCTGGATAATTAGGTGATCTAGAACCCCTTATCTATTGACCTTCTGCTGTGTGGGAGAGGGCTTTGCCAAAGCAGTATAAGTTAGCAGGTTCGACTTTCAGCAATCCATATAAATTAGGAGCATCATTGGCCTGTTATCAAGGGGTTCAGTTATATGCTTCATTAGACAATCTCTGGAACCCATTAGCCAAAGTTTGCCACACACATTATTATTCTGCCCTAACAAGAGTATACCATTCTCGGTCATGCAACCAAGATTTGTTATACATAAGAAAATGGGACAGCAATTCATTCCTTTTTAATTTGTTAGTTTGGGTTTGAACAAGTACATCAAGCAAAATCAGATGAGCTTAAAATCTATCATGTGGTAGAGTACAAAAGGTTTTGGGATCTATAAGAAAAGGATTGCTTTCATATCAAGGTCATCTGGGATGACCTAGTCAGCTTAATACCTAAGCGAACTCCTTCACTCTATTTTCTCTCTAACCTCCTCTTTCTACTCAACATGAGAAAACAATCATTTCCAAGTTCAAAATGGGCATTCCCTTTTGGATACTCTATTATATTTTGAAACACAGGTTACTTGACAAATAAAAAGTTCAATATCTCTAGATGCATTCCATATCCATACTCTAGTGGGACATCTAGTTTGGCTCCTTTGTGACCTCTGAAATGTACGAGCCATACCTTTCTACTTGTGGGGGTTAAGGCTGCGTACATTGTCCCTCCCGGATACTGAATTAATGTGCAAGTGTTAAGAGTGTTAGGCTGCCACTTTGTATACACCTCCAATATTTATTAGAGCTGACTATCTTCTAGATATGTCCAAGGGTACTTCTCGAACACTTTGTAAGTCACTAGTTTATATTTTATTATCGATTGGGAAGAGCTCATTATTTTATCATCTTTAATAGTTCATTGTTCTAGAAAGTAGATGGGGATCCACAAAGCATAGTCTATGGAATATAGATTTGATTTTGACTGTTACCTTTTACATTATTCTCTTTTCCTTACAAGTATATCAATATAAGATTTTGTTCTAAAAGGTGTTTTACAATGTACTGCACTAAGATGCTTGTCAACACTTTTTTTCTTCCCATCTTTGATTCAGAACTATATATTTTCTTAAAGCAAAAATATGAGATTTCATTGTATACATGATTTTGCTGCCACATACACTCTGTCTCACTCTTTCAAAATTTTACTTGTTCCCATATCTTCGTCTTGTTATTTTCATTTCATTGCAAAACCAACACCAATTGTTTCCAACTATGTAAGGGAAAAAATTGCATCTCTGTTTTCTTGTGTTCTTGTATGGAGATGGTACACACACAGACATGATGTAGATGGACATACATAGGAACACAAAAATAATGGACACTAGCTGCATGTGTATGTGGAATGAAGTGGTTTTTTTGTCTCAAAACAGTCTCTTTTTCAGAAAAAGAGCTTCTGATACTAACTTGCCTTTTCAAATTAGTCCTCTGATTGGCTCTCTTATGATAACATGAAAGTTAATTTTTGGCAGATAAAAAACCTATCAACTTTATAGTATAATGATAATATCTTTTCCAGGTTTGCCTGTGATAAACCAGATTTATAATTTCATTGAATGATCTCACACTAACTGTCTTTTAACTTTCAATGTCTGATGTAAGTAGTTCCATTATTATTTTTTTGCATTGGATGGTAGACCTTATTTTATTTTTATATGAAGAGTATTAGGTATATATATAATATATGTATCTAATTTTCTACATTACATTAGACCGCAGCAAGTTACCATGCGATAGCTATTGCACTATCCTTGATGGAAGCATATCCTTTGAGTGTTCAACATGAGCAAACAACATTACAAATACTTAGAGCAAAGCTTGGTCCAGATGACTTGCGTACTCAGGTGATTTATGCATATCTTTATATGGAGAGACATCAATAAAACTTTTTTTTTCTTAATTCTGCATCGATTTAGTTTCTTGACTCACAGAGTTGCCATTTGATTTCGCAGGATGCTGCTGCCTGGCTTGAGTACTTTGAGTCAAAGGCTATTGAGCAGCAAGAAGCTGCTCGAAATGGTACGCGGAAGCCTGATGCATCTATTGCCAGCAAAGGCCACCTGAGGTACAGCAATAATTGCAGTGATTAGGTTTAACATGCTTTAGGTCACAAATACTGTGAGCATGCTCACTCTGCACTTATTGCTGATATACGTGATCTATATAACGTCATCCTCGTGCACTAAAATTAATATTTTCATTGACTAGATGTGCCAACTGAATTTTCTACTTCCACTAAAATGATGAATATCCTATGCCTGATCTCCTTGATTTCATTGATTCCAACCAAGATGGTAGAGGAAGAGATGCTGAATCCCTGAAGAGGAAGAATCTGGGTTTAATGGTATGTTGATAAGCCTTTATCTTGTTTAAATACTTCTGAGAATCTAATTGTGTATTTATGTTTGGTCATGTTGGCTTACATGTTTAATATATCCGCTTGCTACCTGAATGATTTTTTAAGTGGTAGATCGAATAAATGTCAAAGACAACATTTATAGAGCCAATAATTTCATGCTAACTTTGGTGGTGAATTAGGTCTTAGGTAGTATATAGTTTAACAGAATAACCTAATTTATAGCAAATATCAAGTTAGTCACTTGAAATAATTCAACTTGTACTTAATTTTTGCATCTAAATTAGTGGTAAACTGAATAAATTTTGAACTTAACACTCATAGAGCCAATTGTTTCATGTAAATATTGGCAATAAATCAGGTCTAACATAATATAGTGAGCAAACTATGCTAATTTATAACAAGCAACTAACAAGTTACTCACTTAAAATTTTTCAAATTGTACTTAGTTTTTACAGCTCTTGCTGCCTGCTACCAATCACTTGATTATAGGCATGCATTTATTTTACCTTGTCTGCCCTGCTTCTGGTTCAAGAAGATACTGCCTTATTGCTATATAACCTGTCCAAGTATTTGAAAGAGAGTCCAACTGAACCTAGAAAACAGAAGTAGATCCTCACTCTTAATTGTTGTGCATGTGGATAATCAAAATACTCAAGCTTTATGTATCAGTACTAGAAAAATATTTTTTGAGAAACATGTCCTACATCCAGCTAGTCTTCAAAATCATGATGTTAAATGAGAATTCGCTGCAAAGGCCATACTGTTTTTGCATAACAGTGTCCTTTAGGTATTTTTTATTGGTTATGAACAATATTTTCATAGTTTCAGAATTCTTTTAGTGTTTGATACTTAATTGCAACACAAACCAACTTATATTAACTAGATGCTTGTGCACTCTTTAATTAAAATCAAAATGTATTCCAGATTATTTATAGTATTTAAAAATATATATTTTTGTGTTACTGGGCAGTTTTTCTCTCTGTACTAAGATGCTAATGTAGTTGCTGAAAGAAATTGATGATGAATCAGACACTTAACCTATAAATGGAGCCAATACTAATGCTTGTACAATTCTTGTTACCTTTTCTTCTGCTTGTTGAATTCTTTTTTCATTTTTTCTCTCAATTTAATGAACATAAGAATGCTAACCTTTTTATTTTTGAATTTAAAGTTTCTCAAAAAATTTTAATTGGAAGAGCTTCACTTGGTTTTCCTTTTATCGCAAAAACCAAGCAATCAGTTTTGTACTGATTCAGGTGAAAGTGCAGTCATCTCAAAACTTGAATGTGGCAGATTCTTTGTCCAAGGATTCAGTAGCTACTATTTCAGATGAAGTGAAACAAGTGACTGATGGTAGTGATACCCAAGATGATGAGAACATGAGTAGTCCAGGTGTTGAGCCAAAACATGAAGATGCTGTTGCCAAAAAGCAGTTATTTGTTTCTCAACAATCTAAAGGAACAGCAGAGCAAAAGGTTGCTTCTTTTAGTGAAGATGTAAGAGAGATAAATACAGAAGCAGAAGATGGTTGGCAACCTGTTCAAAGACCAAGGTCCATCGGAGGTTCAAGCCAGCAAATCAAGCATCAACGTACAAGCACCTGGAAAACCTACAACTATCAGATGAATGATGTTCCTAGTGAAACTGTTCAATCCAAGCCACAGTTTTCTTATTTAAATAATGGGTATTATTTGCTTAAGAAAAAGATAGTTATTCCTGGAAGCTTTAATGACAATCTTAACATGCAAGTTCAGTCACCAGACACCAGATCTGGTCAGAAGGCGTATAAGGCTGTAACTTATCGGGTGAAGTCAGTGCCTTCATCCACCAATCCTGAGATCAGTCATAACTCTTGGAGTGCTGTCGAAAGAACGACTTCCCCATTAGATGCTCATGCACCCTATTATCGCCATGATAGCCAGGTATTAGAGAATCAGAAGAACCTAATAGGTGGTGTCTCTGAGCCTCGCAACAATTTGGTTCATAGTTTTAGTAATTCTCCATCATATAAAGATGTAGCACTGGCACCTCCAGGAACAATTGCCAAGATACATAGCCGAAAGTTTCAGGAGAATATGCCATTGGAACAAGAGTTGTCTATTGGTGGCAATGCATCTGAAATAAAGGAATCATTTTTGGCCGAGGAACATACAGAAAATGCTGCAGAGCTATCTGAGATATCTAACATAACCCAAGATAAGGACACTGTCCAGGATGCGTTTTTAGACTCAGATAAAAAAGTTGAAGTTGATCATGAAGAAGAAAGAAAGGAAGATTGTGAAACAGAACAATTACTAGAACCATCATCTTCTGATTTGGAAGTGGCATCTTGTAGTAGCATGCTCACCAAGAATATCATTGACAATTGTGTATCTAGCAATGAGGTTCAAGGAGTTGAGCAAAATGAGAATCATGATCAGAATTTGTCAACAAATACATCTGATAGGAAAAAATCTGAGTGTCCCATCACTGCAGAAAGCAAAGAAGATAATCATGACGAAGCCTCATGTACCAATGTTGGTATCAGTTCTTACTCTAGTCTCCATCAATTCAATTTCAAGAAGGTTCTCATCCCTGAGAAAACAGGTGGTGATTATCCCACGATGGAACTACCACCTTCTAATTATGATGGGAGAGAGGTATCTAGCAAGAAGCTGTCTGCATCTGCTGCACCGTTTAGCCCTTTCCCTGCTACAGTACTTGGTCCTGTTCCTGTAACTGTTGGTCTTCCTCCTAATGGTACAATTTCTGCAGTTACACCATGGCCATTGAGTTCCAGTCTGCATGCTTCACCCACGGCTGTAATGCCAATGGTGCCTCCTATTTGTACCTCACCGCATCATCCTTATCCTTCTTCACCTAGGCCTTCGCACATTCTACGTCCCTTGCCATTTATATATCCACCATATACCCAACCTCAAGTCATTCCAAATACCACTTTTGCTATGAACGGTAACATATTTCATGGAAACCATTATCCATGGCAGTGCAACATTGGTGCAAACGTTCCTGACTTTGCGCCAGGATCAGTATGGTCTGGTTCTCATCCTGTGGACTTCTCATCTTTGCCACCCATCATTAGTCCAACTTCTGAATCCGTGTTGGAACCAATTATAACATCTCATTTAAGAACTGATGTGAGTCTAGACCTTCCATCGGATAACAATACTGAAGAAGGGACCAAAACAGAAGAGAATAATGAGATATCCCAGATTATAGACATTTGTAAACCGCTGGATGGTAACTGGTTAGAGAAACGGGAATCTGAAGAATCTCACAGAAATAATACAAAAATTACCGACTTGGAATCTGAGACGGTTTTCAGACAAGATGCACAGCATAGTGGTGGAAGGCATGTCTTCAGGAGTAGCAAAAAGTATGAGGGTGAGGGAAGCTTTAGCATATACATCAAGGGTAGAAATCGCCGTAAACAGACACTAAAGCTGCCTATAAGTTTGCTCAATAGGCCATATGGATCACAGTCATTTAAAGTTATATATAGCAGAGTAGTAAGAGGAAGTGATGTTATAAGTGCAACAGATATATCTTCCAGTGAAAATGTTACTTCCGACTAGTCACGAGCAAAGAACACTACAAACTTCAAAATGGGCAGGAAAGAATTTTTTTTATTGTTCAAGCCACATCCAGGAGGACGTGACTGAAAAATTAGCAATGTTGATAATTTAGTTATTGCTATTTTTCAGGCAACTGATATTTTTTATTAAGAAGCCAAGATTGAACGTTCAGGAAGGTAAGCGACAAATCTCCTCATGGTCCAAGCCAGGTATTTCTTTGTTAATTAGCTTGACAATGTTACATAACTTGCAGATTTATTGCTCATCAATGCACCTCCATATACTTTATTGTCAATAACATCTCTTTTGCTTTAATTTTGTGTTGGTTTCTCAAGCATACAATTAATTTATCCTGTTTAACATAAGTTATTAGGAAGAAACTTTGTTTGTGAACTGATCATGATTCACCTTTGAAATCCCCAAATTTTTTAACCTCGAGTATCTTCAGTATTGATATCTCACACAATCAAAAAGCTCATAGTATACCATCATGCATGTAATTTATAAGCCTGACTCGATATTTTAGTTCCGGTCTAGCCATTCCAATTTCCAAGCAACCGGTCAAGAGAGACAGACTGAGCGGATATTTTCAGGCTTCCGAAGATGTTTTGATATGCATGAAACTAGTATCAACATCTTTTTGAGGCGCAGATTTTTGCTTCTATTGTAGCTTTCTCTAATTTGCAATCTTGATAATCAGATTGCTGGAGTTAAGTTGTTTTTTCTAATTACCTCTCATCTGTTGCAAATTCCAGGGTATGGCTTACCATCAAATCCAACCTAATTCCTTTTAGTTAAGTCTTCCACTTGCTATGTTTACTGCTGTTGATCTAATCATCTATCACACGTCTTGAGTCTCTGGGCTCATTGGATTTCCAGTCTACCAGGGATTATCAGTTCATTTGTTGAAGCAGTACAACATTTAATAATGATGTTAAATCCGATTAGAAAGCTGGGTTGTGCATCCTACCTCTTATGATTTTGTTTTTATGACATTATCTACAACCATTTTCTTGCATTCTCAAATTAGAGCAGATTTATCCGAAAATTAGACTTGTAATATAGCTGCCACACTACCTTTTTGGCATTCCAGTACAGACTAGGTAGATTGCTTGAATTGTAATGTATGCCTCTGTTATTCAGTAGTGATGCTCAAGCAAGATTTATGTGTGGTCGAGTTTTCAACTTGCACAACATATATAATTTTTTTTTGTATGTTGTTTGTCATAGCTTTCTAGATGTATGTATATCATTTGCCATCTTTTCAACTCAACATTAAATGCTTTCTGAGTAGAGTGTGGGGTTAATTTGTGGTGTTTGAATGAAATTGGGTGATTGATCATTCACAAAAATATTTTTGCATGATCATTCCTAGTATTTTCATTTCTTCTTCCGTACAGGCTGATGAAGACCATTTCGTCTGCAGGTTCACAACATAGATTGTTGAGAAGGCTATGAAGTTCCAAGTCTAGAGAGGATGGAAATAGCGTAGAACTTTTGACCAAATCATTAGAATTAGGTTGAAACTATTAACCCATTTTTTCTTCTCCATTGAAGAGACATGTATGAGCATTTTTCTCCTCTCTTTTTTCCCCTTTTCCTTTTGAGGATTCTGAAATTTATAGCCGACAACATTGTAAGTCATGGGATTTTGTGAACCTCGACTTTTCTACCCATCAAAATAACTTTTGCAATTTCTGCTAATATATTCTTTTCGGGTATGCGTTTCATGCTTGCAAAATTAACGTCATTCAGTCGTTGATAGGGTTGGGAAAATTCTCTTATTTTTTTATCTGATGTGATGGTCAAAGTGAAAATTTTAAGCTTAATTAGCTGCTTCTAAAACCTGATATTCCTGATCATGGACTTGATTATGAGTTGGAAACGATGAACATCAGAAATCAGTATATTCTAATTTGTTTAAATCAATGCATTTAGGATGCTGTTATTCTTTTCTTTAATAATCAAATGATGTAAGAGGTAAATTAATGATTCCATCTCTCTGATCAAAATACTTCAGTCAAAATTGATAATAGTATAGATTCCGATATGAAATATCACGAATCAAGTTTAATAGGTTAACTGATTTATTAATTTTATTGACCTATTAATTGATATTTAAGTTAAAAATTAATAAGAATACATTTAGCAGACTTTTTTTTTTCTCATTGCTACTGTCATTTTTGTTCTCATTAGGTTTCTAATTCTTCTTAAGCTTTGTACGGACAAGATTCTATGTATAAAGATTAAGATAACCTCAAATACTCTAATTTGAAAAAATAATAACAATAACAAATAATCAACATGGTAACAATGAATCTGGACGTTTGACATGTCTTCAAGGTAGTCGTACTTGGGAAGATACAAATGGTTTCAGCACCTCTTCAGTTCTTGTAGAATTCTATCAGCAAAGAGAGATCGCCATCAGCGGACGACACAGTCGACGCGAAATTTATAATGTTCATCTCTCGTGGTTCAGAATTCTATCCACTCTTTGTATGATCACAACCCATAGCATAAGAAACCCTCGAGGATCAGATCCAACATGAGGTGATACGATGAACGAGAACTGTTGATATGATGAGATTTCCATGAAGTAAGTGGTGCAGCATTAGGCATACGAGATATCTATCAACCAGTAGTAGTACTTGATGGCTCATCACCGTCATCATCTTCTTCTCGGCCGCATCACCCACTTCTGCCGCCACCCGATACGCGTACAGGTTCGAGGGAAATGGGTAACCTAAAGAAGTGCTCCTCTCCCCTCTCATCGATCTTCCTCACCCATCTGCTTTTGCTGCGCGGCCTCCTCCGCCCTGATCCCTTCGCGCTCTTCCGCCGTTCCACGCCGCCTGCCGTCGTCCCCGTCCTTCCCACCTCCTCAATCTTCCCTATCATCGTCACCTCCATCCCATCTTCGCCTATCGGCCCCTCCTCCCTCCCCGCAGACAGTTAGCGATCGCCACCGAACTCCTCGGATTGAAGCGGAGCAGCTCGAGCAGGCCTGCGTACGGGTCGGACTTGCAGCCCACCAGAGAGCAGCCGATGTGCTCGTGATACGGGTCGCCCACCTTGAACTCCACCGCGTCGTCCACGCCGGACTCCTCGACGACATCCTTCGTGGGAGCGAGCGACACCTCCTCCGGGATGATGCAGACGAGTCTGCCTCCGGTTTGTCGAGCTGCAGCGGCGAGGGCTCCCGTGGATTGGGACGCCTCCGGTGAGCTTTGTATGGTTGGTCACGGGATCTTCTACAAGCCCTTAGGTGATCGACTTCATCTTTCTGCTGTTTTGAAGCTCAACTACCCCAAGACTTCCAACATCTCTACCAGTCTGGTGAGCGGGACTGTCGAGAGCTTGGGGCCCCACCACATCGATCCCATCTCGCTTGTAGCCTATGCTCAAAAGGAGTATGTTTTCACGATGATCCCCCAAGCCAACCACTCATGCTCCTCTCTTCCATTCCAGGAGGAATCACTAAGTTTCGGGCCTACTTCTGTTTGTAGTCATCTCCTCCGGTATATGACTGGTAGAACATTTCAGCTAGACTACGGCAGTGGCTGCACCGGTAGCAACTGTGGAACTCTAAGTAGTAGCTTTGGGTTCTCCGCTAGATTCTTGTCCTTCGATATGATACAGTGCTCGGAGAACGGCCGGTTGCATCTCTACATCGAATTCTCCAATTCCAGTTATCTTTCATATGATGTCCCGATGGTGCCTAAGAAGTCCATGATGGGTGAAGGCTATTGGGACCATGTTAAGAATCGTCTCTGTCTCATAGCCTGTCACATTCTTGAAGGGAGTTCACAGGCGAGTCCCTCTGTTGGTGATTGCTCGATCGGACTGAGCTTATGGTTCCCAACTGTCCTGACGCTGAGAAGAAAGGACGTGGTCGGTCATATGTGGAGTAACAAGAAGAAGAGAGACCCTGGCTACTTCAGCATGGTCTCGTTCCACCGGTCGGGTGGGCGAATGGTCACGATTCCTGGGCTGAGATATAACTACACCCTAATAGATTCTGTCAGCGGGCCTTGCAAGGTGAGAAGTGGCAGCACACAGTCGAGCGAGGAAAGGTATCCAGATGGAAGATGTTCCCGCGACATGCGGTTCAGTATCGCGGTGGAGGATGCCGGCGGCCGAAGTGGATGGGGGGAAGCTAATGTCTTTTCTATGGGCGACGAGTTTTGTGATGATTATGACTTCGTTACGACGTCGGAGACGGCAAGCTTCGTGCCTGCAGCTGACTGGGTCGCGAAGAATCAAAGTGTTTGGAACGTAAGCTATGCCATAAGCTATTATATGTACTCTGCTTCCGCTGAGGGGGGCGAACAGTTTGGCATCGCTGCTGAGGGGATATACGATGCTGGAAGTGGAACACTCTGCATGAAGGGATGTGGATCTCCGAGTTTGCCCACCAAAAACCAAACAGCAATTGACTGTGAGATCTTAATCAATATCCAGTTTCCCCCTCTCCACTCGAAGATGGGAGATCGTATCAGTGGCACCATCAACACCACAAGGAGTAAGCAGGACCCTCTGCACTTTGACCCTATAAAGTTGTATTCTCAGCAAATTTACGCAGCAGAAGTAACTGAAGCGATTTGGAGGATGGATGTCGAAATCGTCATGGTCATGATCTCTCTCACGTTGTCGTGCATTTGCATTGGGTTGCAGACCTTCCACGCCAAGAAGCACCGTGACGCCCTGCCTTCCATGTCGATCACCATGCTCGGTGTTCTTATCCTTGGCTACGTGATTCCTCTGGTGCTGAACTTTGAAGCCTTGTTCGCGAACCGCAGTCGGTCTGGCTTTCTAAGTCTGCGGAGCGGTGGGTGGCTCGACGTTCATGAGGTCATCGTGAGGATCTTATCCGGCTTAGCTCTGTTCCTCTCCTTCCACCTGCTTCAAATGGCGTGGTCCGCGAGGTCATCGGACGAGAACAAGGGGCACCGCGTCGCGGAGTGGACGACGCTCAAGCTGTGCTTGCCTCTCTACTTCGCCGGGGCGCTGCTCACTTGGCTCATCAGCTCAAGGCACCACCTGCAGAGGTCGGAATTCAGCAGGCAGCGATACGGTTCTCGCTGGGAGGATTTGGTCCCTTATGCTGGCTTAGTGCTCGACGGATTTCTGCTCCCTCAGATCGTTCTTAACGTCTGTCGGAACTCCAAAGATAAGATCCTGACGCCTTTCTTCTACGTCGGAATCACGATCACCCGAGCTTTGCCTCATCTGTACGACGCTTATCGCTCTCGCAGTTATAACCGTCGCATTGATTCATCGTACATCTACGCAAGTCCAGACGGAGATTTTTACTCGCTGGTGTGGGATGTCATCGTTCCTTGTGAAGGTTTGCTTTTTGCAGCGGCGATATACCTTCAGCAGCGGGTTGGTGGTTATTGTCTTCTTCCCCAAAGATTCAGAAAGCGTGTGGAGTACGAGGCAGTTTCAGTGGTTGCTCTTTAGCCCTTCTTGTGGAAGACCAGATTGCAGCAAGTCCATGAAATGTAGTAGTATAGTGCAGTAGTAAGTCAAGTCTTGTGTTGTTCCTGTGGTAGCTTTCTTCATGCGTCGACTTGCCCACGCCATGATCAAGTGTGATGAAGACTGTTCTTCTTCCACAGAAATATAAATAAGGGTTTCGTAGACTAAGAAGATTTCAGATTCATCGTTTTATTGAGGGTGTAGAATGTGGAGGATTACCTCCGAGAAACAAAAGACAACAAGGCAAGTGTCTTTACGTACAGTTCATGCAGACGAGAATGTTGACACCTCGGTCCTGTATTTTTGGAAAATAGGAACCAAGTTACTTAGAGAACAAGAAATCCAACCATAAAAATACTTTTATGAGTGAGGATAAGCAATAAGTATGAGAATAATTCTATGCGAAGGGGGAAAAAAAACTCAATTCCCGTCTGAGTCAGCCTCCGCTTTTGAGGATTCTGAAATTTATAGCCGACAACATTGTAAGTCATGGGATTTTGTGAACCTCGACTTTCCTGCCCATCAAAATAATTTTTGTAATTTCTGTAATATATTCTTTTCGTGTACGCGTTTCATGCTTGCAAAATTAAAATCATTCAGTCGTTGATAGGGTTGGGAAATTTCTCTTGTTTTTTTATATGATGTGATGTTCAAAGTGAAAATTTTAAGCTTAATTAGCTGCTTCTAAAACCTGATATTCCTGATCATGGACTTGATTATGAGTTGGAAACAATGAACATCAGAAATCAGTATATTCTAATTTGTTTAAATCAATGCATTTAGGATGCTGTTATTCTTTTCTTTAATAATCAAATGATCTAAGAGGTAAATTAATGATTCCATCTCTTTGATCAAAATACTTCAGTCAAAATTGATAATAGTATAGATTCCGATATGAAATATCACGAATCAAGTTTAATAGGTTAACTGATTTATTAATTTTATTGACCTATTAATTGATATTTAAGTTAAAAATTAATAAGAATACATTTAGCAGACTTTTTTATTTCTCATTGCTACTGTCATTTTTGTTCTCATTAGGTTTCTAATTCTTCTTAAGCTTTGTACGGACAAGATTCTATCTATAAAGATTAAGATAACCTCAAATACTCTAATTTGAAAAAATAATAACAATAACAAATAATCAACATGGTAACAATGAATCTGGACGTTTGACATGTCTTCAAGGTAGTCGTACTTGGGAAGATACAAATGGTTTCAGCACCTCTTCAGTTCTTGTAGAATTCTATCAGCAAAGAGAGATCGCCATCAGCGGACGACACAGTCGACGCGAAATTTATAATGTTCATCTCTCGTGGTTCAGAATTCTATCCACTCTTTGTATGATCACAACCCATAGCATAAGAAACCCTCGAGGATCAGATCCAACATGAGGTGATCCGATGAACGAGAACTGTTGATATGATGAGATTTCCATGAAGTAAGTGGTGCAGCATTAGGCATACGAGATATCTATCAACCAGTAGTAGTACTTCATGGCTCATCACCGTCATCATCTTCTTCTCGGCCGCATCACCCACTTCTGCCGCCACCCGATACGCGTACAGGTTCGAGGGAAATGGGTAACCTAAAGAAGTGCTCCTCTCCCCTCTCATCGATCTTCCTCACCCATCTGCTTTTGCTGCGCGGCCTCCTCCGCCCTGATCCCTTCGCGCTCTTCCGCCGTTCCACGCCGCCTGCCGTCGTCCCCGTCCTTCCCACCTCCTCAATCTTCCCTATCATCGTCACCTCCATCCCATCTTCGCCTATCGGCCCCTCCTCCCTCCCCGCAGACAGTTAGCGATCGCCACCGAACTCCTCGGATTGAAGCGGAGCAGCTCGAGCAGGCCTGCGTACGGGTCGGACTTGCAGCCCACCAGAGAGCAGCCGATGTGCTCGTGATACGGGTCGCCCACCTTGAACTCCACCGCGTCGTCCACGCCGGACTCCTCGACGACATCCTTCGTGGGAGCGAGCGACACCTCCTCCGGGATGATGCAGACGAGTCTGCCTCCGGTTTGTCGAGCTGCGGCGGCGAGTGCTCCCGTGGATTGGGATGCCTCCGGTGAGACTTGTACTATTAGCTTGGCACCCATGCCGGCCGCCAGGGCCGATACGAACTCGTCGCTCGCAGGTTCCGCTGATGGATGACCATCATTTCTTCTTCTTCTTCTTCTTCTTCTTCTTCCACTGTCCCGGGAAAGCTAGAAAAGGAAGAGAAAACTAGCGCATTTAGCTCGTTCATAGGTTGATTTAAATGCCTTGTATTTCCGACCATATCTAACACCCAAACTTGGAGTATATACTTTACGATCTTAATAATACATCTGATTTCGTGCTCTTACAAAATATATCTTTGTTTAAAGACTGTGAACTATTAAATTACATCAAAACTTGTGAACAATGAAAGATATGTTTATATATATGCTTTGTCCGATGGAAGGTCACATAAACTTACTGTTACAGACAAAAGAGTACTTTTGATTTCCCTACATTCTTGGCGAGTGATCAATGGTTGCAGAAGATGTTTGATCCAAGAAGAAAAAGTTGTATGCAATAAGAAAGATAAAGGTAGATTGGTTTCCAAAGAAACTCACACGGTCGATTTGCTTGAAATTAATGCATAATATTTATATATATTAATCGACAGGAGAAACAGAAGAAAGTGGAAAGATTACCGGTTTGAGAGTGTCTAAGCAACCATCGACAGCGTTTTCTCGAGACCAAACCATTCTTTTCATCTGTTTCTCCTCCACCAATTAATGTGATTCTCCCCAACACCGTTGCGTGTGCGATAGAACCAAAGAGTTAACAGAGCGAGAGAGAGAGAGAGAGAGAGAGAGGGGGGTTGGGGATCGAAGAAGAAGCAGAGGAATTAATAGAAGGTGGGGAAGGTGGTGGCTATCGCTGTAGACTACGTGTTTTGGTCGTCATCGACGCTGGCCTTAGCGAAAGGTGAAGGCTATCATACAAAGCAAACCCGTCCCGATCGGTGATACACTTCAGCCGCGTCCGATTCCTCGGCGACTTGGGTCAAACGCTGCCTATTTCTAAGAAATATGTCCATATTTATCGTTGCAGAAAATTAAAAATAGTTATAAAATCTATCTCTTCAACATCTGCAAGGTGTTATGATTAAAGCTAAGCTAATGATCTATCAAAGTCTAAACTACCCGATAATTATAGTAACCATTTTTAATTCATGTCTTGATATAACATATGTATATGTACTTATGTATATAAAAAAAACTAAATTCTTGGTTTTAACTCACACTTAATTTGATCATCGAAGTAATAATATCTTTATTTAGTTTATGAAGTTGCAGATATACATATATCAATCTAACATTGGGATCCATTTTCACGGTAATAACGAAGACAAAAAAAATAGAGTGAAAAAATTTTGTGACGTGAGGAGGAAACGATCAACTCGAATGATGATATCAGCGTGACTGGTCCAGCAAGTCTGGCTGTCATCCATAATTCCGTGATGTTGATATGTAAGCTTCAGCTAAAAATAGCCATTAGTCCTTCAGTGATTCATCAGAGTATAATGCATGGGGCTGCATGACAGTCAGCCTTGTCTGTCATCATCATCGTAAATGGATTGCACTTGAGAGATGAAGCTTTTATCTTTCCAAGGTTGGCTGATGCTCACACTTCCTCTTGAATTATTTGTGCAAATCCACCTTTTTGTGGACTTGGATGGAGTTTGATTGGCATTTATTATGGTCTGCTCCATGCCAGCCTGCTGCAGTTTGGATGTCTTCTGCTTGTGGTTCCCGCTGCCTCTTCGAGAGAGAGAGAGAGAGAGAGAGATGCAAGTCTCAAACAACATATACTGATAACTGTGACCTCTTAGCTTTTATTTGATTTCATTATTCTTCGATTGATGTAAGATTAAATATGTCTATTACTGCTCCGATTCGACGTCATATGATAAATCATTATTTATCTTCGTATTAGTATAAACAAATCCTCACGACTGATTACGACAAATGATAACTAATCACACGAGTATTATTATTTAGATGAAAAACATGAATCACGAATGATAGGGAGGAGAAATGAGTACTCCATTGGCAAGGCATATACTCGACGTCACGTAGAGATTAGCCGAGGAGACATTGCCTGGCGTGGAGTAGTCCCAAAGCCAAGCGAAGAGATGTGTATGTATGCTTTGTGATTCCTCCCTCATCGAGCACTGTAATCTTTTGCTGTCGAGCAATGTAATCTTTTGCCATCCACCCATTTGGTGCCATTTCATATGTGAAATCTAATTGGATTTATAATGTACATTGTACTGTTGTAGTAGTAGTAGACACGTACACAGAAACAATAATACATGCATTCACAGGCCACAGTGTGTGTGTGTTTTGGGCGTCGACAAAGCGTTTATGAATTACATATATATATATATATATATATATATATATATCCAACTTGAGATGACAATTCCGGGTACACCTTTATGAATTACATAATTATGAAAAAGATCAAATGTATGTTTTCATAGGCCAAGCTACCCAAAAAGTTTTGGGATGAGGTTTTAAGGACTGTAGTTGATGTGATCAACTTATTACCATTTACAGCCCTAGATAGTGATATTACAGAGTATGTATGGTTATGGAAAAATGTTTCATACAGACATTTAAGAGTGTTTAGTTGTCGTATAAGAAGATTTGATTGTCATAGAAGAAATATATCGAGAAGGTATTGAAAAGGTTCAGTATAAACAATACAAAGCCAATTGGTTCTCCTCTTGCAAGTCATTTTAAGTTATGCTTGGAACATAGTCCTTCAAGTGATGAGGAGAAAGAGAAAATACAAAAGGTTCCTTATGCTTCAGCAGTTGGAAGTTTAATGTATCCGATGGTATGTACGAAGCCGAACATCGCATATGTAGTGAGTGTTACTAGTATATTTCTTGTAAATCCAAGCAAAGAGCACTGGGTAGCAATGATGTTTGTTTAAGCTTTGCAGGATCAGAATAATGGTGACAAAGACAAGAAACAGGTTGGTGAAAATGACAAAAAACAAATCACGACGAAGACAAAAAGTGAGATAAGAGTTGAAGGCCTTGGGAAGCCTCTTAAAATTCTTAAAAACCCAAAAAAGAAACCAGATTCTGATGAAGAAAAGACTTTAACCATTGACAGGAAATCATCTGATGAGATGCATGAAAAACAGAATACAAAGTTGCCTATCAAGGAACCTAAGGTAGAAAGCAAAGAAACTGAGAATTCTTGCAAGCTCAAAGATTTGTTGACTGAACCTGTATATACAAGGTTGCTAGAATCTAATACTGGACTTCATTTGAAGGTATGCACAAGTCACATGAATATATGCAGGTTATGCCTTATTTCAGGTGTATGTTCTGATTTTTCTACTGCTATCTCAGGTGTTGATTGTCAGTTGCAAATTCATGTCTTACTATTACAGAATTAGTAACTTTGTTTGTTTATTCTAAAGTTTCAGTTCTGTTGTACATATGTACACTTATCTGGGCTATGTATCATTAGTTAATTCCTGTCTATATCACAATTACTACTAAATAACATGTAAATTTATTGTCTGTGTGTGTATCATCTTAACTTACATAGAAACATATATTAAGATTACAATTAATTTGAAGATGAGAAGCTGATCTATTCTCATGATCAGTCTCCACAGGAATTAACTGAGATGGCAATGAGATATTATGATGAAGTTGCTCTCCCAAAGTTGGTATGCCTGAGTACAATTTTTTCATATTTAATTCATTATTTTCTGTTTTAGTATGGAATGATGGTTAATGAGTATTATTTGTACCTTGGCATGTATTCAGGTCTCAGATTTTGGGTCATTGGAGCTATCACCTGTTGATGGTCGTACTCTAACTGATTTCATGCATACAAGAGGTCTAAGAATACGCTCTCTTGGGCAAGTTGTGAGTCACCTTTAGCTTGAAGAGGCTGAATATATCTTTACTTTCACAAAGTATTTTTCCTAATTATATTAAATGCAATATTATGTACAATATCTGTCAGGTCAAGCTTTCAGAGAAGCTGTCTCATGTTCAGTCACTCTGTATTCATGAGATGATAGTAAGGGCTTTTAAGCATGTTGTACGAGCTGTGATTGCTTCTGTTTCTGATACTGGAGATTTATCTATATTGATGGCTGCAACACTTAACATGCTCCTTGGGCTTCCTGATTCTGATGTTTCACATTCTGCTATACGTGTGCACTTTCTAGTCTGGAGATGGCTTGAAGTATTTCTAAGAAAGCGATATAACTGGGAACTTACAATCTCAAACTATAATGATATAAGAAAATATGCTATTTTAAGAGGGCTATGTCACAAGGTAATGATCATTTTTCATTTCTGTAAATGATATTTAATTTTCCTTTCATCTTACATGTTCAATTTTCTTAGGTGGGAATTGAATTGGCACCCAGAGACTTTGATATGGATTCAAATTTCCCCTTTGACAAATCAGATATCATCAGCCTTGTACCTGTGCACAAGGTAAAGCTGCTAAGATGGTCTTATTTGAAATATGGTATCTACCATAATGTATCTTACATTCTTAGTGCTTTTGAATCTTTTGCAGCAAGTTGCATGCTCATCTGCAGATGCACGACAACTTCTAGAGTCTTCGAAAATGGCACTTGATAAGGGTAAAACTTGAAGACGCAGTCAACTATGGAACAAAGGTAATTCGTCATAAGATACTGTACAGGTTAACTTCTTTGTAAAGACCTTTTTTCTCTTTCATTTGCTTTTGGTATGAAGGTGTAGTTGGATGCAGGCTCTGGCAAAATTAATTGCAGTCTGTGGTCCTTATAATCGGATGACTGCTGGAGCCTACAGTCTTTTAGCTGTTGTTCTCTACCATACTGGTGACCTTAATTAGGTAGCTTTCAGATATTTGTGTCACTGAAGGCCATGGTTCTTATGATATGGACTTATGGAGTATCTTACGATCTGTTATGTGCCATGGTTCTCTCTTTTCTGATATCTTAAAAGGAACCTTGTTAAATGGTCTATTTGAGTAAAATTGAGCAGATCAATTATGTTTTTACCAATCCAATGTCAAAAATACACCATTATGGACAATTTAAATTTGCCAAGTCCAACGATCTGAAATTTGGAGAATTGTAATGTAAAGTTTGTGTCATGGGTGATTATGTTCCGAGTGATTGAAACCGTTTTTTGTAATTCATATTTCATAATATTGACATGTAATTCTGTTGGAAATTTAGTTGGTAGCTAATTTATGCCTTGAATAAGTGCATGCAGGACCATTAGTGGGTCATGAGGTTGAAACAGATCAAAGAGCGATAAACCACAGTTCAATATTTTAATACAGCATTTGTGTTCCTGACTTGTGTCCTCTTTTAGTAGATCAATGTCTAATTCTAATTGGATTTATCTGTTTTTTAATGGCTTTTGCAAAGATCTGAATCGAGTTAAACCATGAAACAGTATTCTACCACTATGGTTTCTTACGCTAAGATGAATATTATAATATGCTATATGGTGTTTTTTACTATTTAAAATTTTATATATCACTTCAATTATTAGGGATGACTTTTAGGAACTTTCTGTTATAAATTTTGAACCTGTGCTCCTGTCTTTGGCTGGGATTATACTAAATTATTGCAACTTTTAGGCCACAACTTATCAGCAGAAGGCATTGGACATAAATGAGAGGGAGCTTGGATTGGATCATCCAGATACAATGAAGAGCTACGGCGACCTAGCTGTTTTTTACTACAGGCTTCAACATACTGAATTGGCTCTAAAGTAACTTCAATTCTTATTTGTTGTAGTATCAAATCTTAGATAGTGTTCTTTTGATTGGGAATTCTAATATCTTGAATTATTAGATATTCCATCTTTTGTTTTTATAATGACTTGAACATTGGTACTGTCTTATAAGATATTATTGCAGTATAATATATTAGGATTCGAGGAGATATAAACTTAGAATTAGTGCCTCTTCTAGATAGAAAAAAAGAAGAAGACTTCTGGCAGGTAACGGTCAAAAATTTTTAACTAGGTTATTTGCATGAAATGATCTTGATGAATTAATACATAAAAGTAGAAATTTTAGTCTTGAATTCTAGATTACCAAACTAAAAAGATGGTTTCACTTAAAACAACATTCTTAGCATAATACTTGTAAAGTTAAGGAGAAGCCTTTCTTCTACTATAAGCATTGAAAAGAAGTTTGTAAGTTATTCAGCATGAATGCAATGATTGAGATATTTGTACAATTTGTTCATTGTATATCATGCTTCCCAGCACATGTAAAAAATGTCTACATGTCAGAAGCTATTTAATAATGTAAATCTTCTAACTATGACAAAGAAAGCTTTATGATATTAATTAGTGAAGGATAGAGCTTTAAACATACAGAGTTTGTCGTAGGAGTACCATGGTAACAAAGTATTTAGAAAAAATTGCATCTATATCTTTTCTTATGTTATTCTTTAAAAGCTTAAAGAGTGACAAATGGTTTATCAAACTTATCAGCATTGTAAAAATTCAGGTTCCTCCGGTCCACTGTGACCATCTTATGAGAGAGAAAGAACACATCGGAATTTTGGTTGGAGAAAGAAGATAGCTCCATTAATATCACATGATTAGTTATAACATGGATTTATTAGCCAAATGGTGAAGAGGAAACTTAAAAATTTTAACACTTAGTCTTGTGGAAGGAGATTGAATAGGTTCTTGTCATAGGCTTGTCAAGAGACCAGACAAATTTCATAAAGTTTCTCCCATTTTTCTCAGTCTAGTCGGGGAATAAATTTTTATGGCCGTTGACAAAGGCCATTGTTCTATTTTAGTCTCATGTGTGACATGTCTTGAGTGTTTTCTCTGTTTGGTCATTGCTCATTTTTAGCTTGTGTTTTGAAGCACCGAGGTTTATATTCTTGATGTGTTATCATGAGGGTTGGTTGATATGACCGGTTAAACAGAGAATTTTTTTTTTACATGCCAATGCAAAACTTAATATTAAAGCTTCCATGACACATATCTGTCTTATGGTTTTGGTTATGTCTACTCTATTATTATGCATATTAGCTAAAATATGCAAAGATGGCATTTTCTTCGTTTTTTTGCCACAAAGAATGCAGCTTAATTTGAGAACAATGGCTTTCTAGATTTAACTTTAATATTTACTTCGTACCTGAAAATTAATGTGTGCATAAAAAGTTGAAGAACAGAAACTAACAAAAATTAAGCTTCTTACTTTCCAGGTTAGTATTGTTATGTTTTGGTGTTTGTATTGGAAATAATAAGCCAGGACCATGCTTCCATTATATGTTATTTACCATCACCCTTAATTTTTCTCCTGTTACTTGTTAATCAGGTATGTGAAACGTGCGTTGTATCTTGTGCATCTTACTTGTGGACCATCTCATCCAAACACAGCTGCTACATATATTAATGTGGCTATGATGGAGGAAGGCCTGGGAAATATACATGTGGCACTTAGATATCTTCATAAAGCTTTGAAATGCAATCAGAAGTTGCTTGGTCCTGACCACATTCAGGTTTGTTTTTGTTCTCAAATTCTGTTTCTTCTTGTGTCTTTTTATTTCTGAAGTAGTCATAACATTCTTTTAAGATAAGCAGCTGATGCTTATTGTAGTTCGGTGTTAGAAATCATAAATTATTACAATAATTGGTTAATGAAGTCCCACAGAAACATTATTAATTACTTTGAGATGATAAGGCATGTATTACAGAGTGACTTCTAGCTAGTTCACCCCTAATCTGCTCACCTAGTGACCTGGATAATTAGGTGATCTAGAACCCCTTATCTATTGACCTTCTGCTGTGTGGGAGAGGGCTTTGCCAAAGCAGTATAAGTTAGCAGGTTCGACTTTCAGCAATCCATATAAATTAGGAGCATCATTGGCCTGTTATCAAGGGGTTCAGTTATATGCTTCATTAGACAATCTCTGGAACCCATTAGCCAAAGTTTGCCACACACATTATTATTCTGCCCTAACAAGAGTATACCATTCTCGGTCATGCAACCAAGATTTGTTATACATAAGAAAATGGGACAGCAATTCATTCCTTTTTAATTTGTTAGTTTGGGTTTGAACAAGTACATCAAGCAAAATCAGATGAGCTTAAAATCTATCATGTGGTAGAGTACAAAAGGTTTTGGGATCTATAAGAAAAGGATTGCTTTCATATCAAGGTCATCTGGGATGACCTAGTCAGCTTAATACCTAAGCGAACTCCTTCACTCTATTTTCTCTCTAACCTCCTCTTTCTACTCAACATGAGAAAACAATCATTTCCAAGTTCAAAATGGGCATTCCCTTTTGGATACTCTATTATATTTTGAAACACAGGTTACTTGACAAATAAAAAGTTCAATATCTCTAGATGCATTCCATATCCATACTCTAGTGGGACATCTAGTTTGGCTCCTTTGTGACCTCTGAAATGTACGAGCCATACCTTTCTACTTGTGGGGGTTAAGGCTGCGTACATTGTCCCTCCCGGATACTGAATTAATGTGCAAGTGTTAAGAGTGTTAGGCTGCCACTTTGTATACACCTCCAATATTTATTAGAGCTGACTATCTTCTAGATATGTCCAAGGGTACTTCTCGAACACTTTGTAAGTCACTAGTTTATATTTTATTATCGATTGGGAAGAGCTCATTATTTTATCATCTTTAATAGTTCAAGTAGATGGGGATCCACAAAGCATAGTCTATGGAATATAGATTTGATTTTGACTGTTACCTTTTACATTATTCTCTTTTCCTTACAAGTATATCAATATAAGATTTTGTTCTAAAAGGTGTTTTACAATGTACTGCACTAAGATGCTTGTCAACACTTTTTTTCTTCCCATCTTTTGATTCAGAACTATATATTTTCTTAAAGCAAAAATATGAGATTTCATTGTATACATGATTTTGCTGCCACATACACTCTGTCTCACTCTTTCAAAATTTTACTTGTTCCCATATCTTCGTCTTGTTATTTTCATTTCATTGCAAAACCAACACCAATTGTTTCCAACTATGTAAGGGAAAAAATTGCATCTCTGTTTTCTTGTGTTCTTGTATGGAGATGGTACACACACAGACATGATGTAGATGGACATACATAGGAACACAAAAATAATGGACACTAGCTGCATGTGTACGTGGAATGAAGTGGTTTTTTTGTCTCAAAACAGTCTCTTTTTCAGAAAAAGAGCTTCTGATACTAACTTGCCTTTTCAAATTAGTCCTCTGATTGGCTCTCTTATGATAACATGAAAGTTAATTTTTGGCAGATAAAAAACCTATCAACTTTATAGTATAATGATAATATCTTTTCCAGGTTTGCCTGTGATAAACCAGATTTATAATTTCATTGAATGATCTCACACTAACTGTCTTTTAACTTTCAATGTCTGATGTAAGTAGTTCCATTATTATTTTTTTGCATTGGATGGTAGACCTTATTTTATTTTTATATGAAGAGTATTAGGTATATATATAATATATGTATCTAATTTTCTACATTACATTAGACCGCAGCAAGTTACCATGCGATAGCTATTGCACTATCCTTGATGGAAGCATATCCTTTGAGTGTTCAACATGAGCAAACAACATTACAAATACTTAGAGCAAAGCTTGGTCCAGATGACTTGCGTACTCAGGTGATTTATGCATATCTTTATATGGAGAGACATCAATAAAACTTTTTTTTTCTTAATTCTGCATCGATTTAGTTTCTTGACTCACAGAGTTGCCATTTGATTTCGCAGGATGCTGCTGCCTGGCTTGAGTACTTTGAGTCAAAGGCTATTGAGCAGCAAGAAGCTGCTCGAAATGGTACGCGGAAGCCTGATGCATCTATTGCCAGCAAAGGCCACCTGAGGTACAGCAATAATTGCAGTGATTAGGTTTAACATGCTTTAGGTCACAAATACTGTGAGCATGCTCACTCTGCACTTATTGCTGATATACGTGATCTATATAACGTCATCCTCGTGCACTAAAATTAATATTTTCATTGACTAGATGTGCCAACTGAATTTTCTACTTCCACTAAAATGATGAATATCCTATGCCTGATCTCCTTGATTTCATTGATTCCAACCAAGATGGTAGAGGAAGAGATGCTGAATCCCTGAAGAGGAAGAATCTGGGTTTAATGGTATGTTGATAAGCCTTTATCTTGTTTAAATACTTCTGAGAATCTAATTGTGTATTTATGTTTGGTCATGTTGGCTTACATGTTTAATATATCCGCTTGCTACCTGAATGATTTTTTAAGTGGTAGATCGAATAAATGTCAAAGACAACATTTATAGAGCCAATAATTTCATGCTAACTTTGGTGGTGAATTAGGTCTTAGGTAGTATATAGTTTAACAGAATAACCTAATTTATAGCAAATATCAAGTTAGTCACTTGAAATAATTCAACTTGTACTTAATTTTTGCATCTAAATTAGTGGTAAACTGAATAAATTTTGAACTTAACACTCATAGAGCCAATTGTTTCATGTAAATATTGGCAATAAATCAGGTCTAACATAATATAGTGAGCAAACTATGCTAATTTATAACAAGCAACTAACAAGTTACTCACTTAAAATTTTTCAAATTGTACTTAGTTTTTACAGCTCTTGCTGCCTGCTACCAATCACTTGATTATAGGCATGCATTTATTTTACCTTGTCTGCCCTGCTTCTGGTTCAAGAAGATACTGCCTTATTGCTATATAACCTGTCCAAGTATTTGAAAGAGAGTCCAACTGAACCTAGAAAACAGAAGTAGATCCTCACTCTTAATTGTTGTGCATGTGGATAATCAAAATACTCAAGCTTTATGTATCAGTACTAGAAAAATATTTTTTGAGAAACATGTCCTACATCCAGCTAGTCTTCAAAATCATGATGTTAAATGAGAATTCGCTGCAAAGGCCATACTGTTTTTGCATAACAGTGTCCTTTAGGTATTTTTTATTGGTTATGAACAATATTTTCATAGTTTCAGAATTCTTTTAGTGTTTGATACTTAATTGCAACACAAACCAACTTATATTAACTAGATGCTTGTGCACTCTTTAATTAAAATCAAAATGTATTCCAGATTATTTATAGTATTTAAAAATATATATTTTTGTGTTACTGGGCAGTTTTTCTCTCTGTACTAAGATGCTAATGTAGTTGCTGAAAGAAATTGATGATGAATCAGACACTTAACCTATAAATGGAGCCAATAAAAAGTATTGAACACCAACCCATTAACTTCTATGAATGGAGGGCGGTGTTCTAATACCAATAATAAACAACACCCAACACTTTCGACGAATACTACGATGCCAGTATTCTCAAGCTCATGAACAAATAGGCACCTGGAAGAACAGAGGGGCTCCACGAATTCACAAGAGCAGCGTTCGTTCCGCCGATAGAAAAGAGGCTTTGCTCTTCCTTTTTGGCCCGTCTACTGAGACAAAGAAGCGAAGGTCGCCATTGGAGATAAGAGAGACAGAGGAGGAGGCGATTAGAAACGGAAGCAATGGGAGGATAGCGAGAGGAGGAGAGAGGAGCAGCGAGTGGGCTATGATAAGGGACGAAGGGCTGAGATCTAACCATCACAAAGGCCGTTGGCAGCTTATGACCGCGTCCCCTGCCCCGAAACCAGTCATCGCTTTTTCAGTCTCGTATTCACGTATTCTCCCCACTCGTGTCTCTCATGCCTGACTATATCACCGCAGGCGTCATTGTCACCGCAGTGACGGGTCCCACGTTCTCGAGGCAGGCGGGTACGCGATCGGAAAACTCCTGCTCTGATCTGTATCGCCCCATGTCTACGTAGAAATACGTATTTCGAAAATTTCCCCGGACCCCATCGTGGCCCTTGGATCGATGATGGAGGGTGAGGATGCGCCCACCCAATACGGGTCGGACGACGGGGAACGGAGCAGTAGCTCCGGACCTGTTTGGTCCATTAATGGTTTTGGGTTGTGGGAGGAGCACCCTTTTTGGGCTGCTCCCGATGCTTGGGGGCTTAAGAGCTACAAGTCGGATCCGGGTCTGCTAAGACACCACACTATTGTTGGCCTGCGGCAGCTTGTTGTCACGAACGGTCGTCGCGCACCCGCAACAACTCCGTTCAACGAACCGTTCGTCGCTCACACCCGCATGTACAGCTGCTCGACAGCATGTTTCCTCATGGTTTTGAGTCATTTTGCTTGTAAATATGTAAGTTCGAACAAGCTGCAGCGTTGCAAAGCGACCGCTCACCGAACCGAGCAAAACAGCCCCAAAACAGCCCAAAACGACTCCGTTTTCGCGTGCCGCGGGAGGTGAGCGGAGTGTTGCCTCTGCTCACCAAAATGTCAGCCATCTCAGCACCCAGGAACCCCCCGGGTGGCACATGGCTGGATGGGGCTTCGGTTATATACCGGGCGTTGAACACTCTTTCGCAAGTTCGCACGTGACCTTTACGGGAACTTGGTTTTGCGCCCGGGACCAGGTGAGCGGCTGTTTGTGGGCTTGCAGCTGTTCGTTCATCCTTGAAAGCCTTGTTTTTCTTCCTCTCCCTCTTTTCTCTTGTGCACACAGGGTGTTCGTCGAATTGCTTGTAAAGCTTTCCTTTTCGCAAGACTTCGGGACTTGTCCGTTGCTCGTTCTTTCGATCTAACTTTCTTTCTCTTTTACAGGTCCTTCGGGACCTGCGAGAGGTTACAAAGTGGCTGATCCTTGTGGAGCAAGATCGTAAGGGCGAAGCGCGACTTAGGCAACGCAAGCTAAGTTCGCGTCTTTGCGACGAGGGTGACTCACGACTTAGGCAACCCAAGCTAAGTTCGCGTCTTTGGCCGCAAGGGTGCATCACGCCTTAGGCAATTCTAGCTAAGGTCGTGACATTGTGGTAAATATTAGCTCAGGTGAAATGTAAATCCAAGGAACCAGCGGTTGGGTCGCGGCCTGACTCGACCCATTCCCCAAGAGCCCATGGTCGAGTCAGAGCCTGACTCAACCCATTGAGCGTAAGGGAACAATAATTCTTTAAATATGCACTATAATTTATTATTTCATTAATTCTACTTGTTCATGCAATTTATGTTCATAATTAAGATAGAGTCAATGGAGTTGCCCATCCGATGTGATTGGCACTACCGCCAAATTACGTTGGTGAATGAATTGGATTTGACGAACATGGGTGACTCTCTTTGCAATGCAATAAAATTGGTAGATATTTCTTATATCACGACACATTATTGCACGAAAAGTAAGTAATTGGGGAAAAGAAAAAGGAGGGGGAATTTGTTCGGGCAAACACCTAAACATCACCCATCACAATGATTCGAAGCATGGCCTCATTCATTTGGTGATGATGACAAGGGCTTCTTCCTCGGATTCTTGCAATGTATCGGGTATAAGTGGAGATATATTATTATCTGAAAAGCCTAATACATAAAATAAAATATTCCATGATAATTAGAATTCTTTGTGGAAATCTAATAATTATTCGCTACCATAGTTAGGTGGAAGTTCTTTCTAATTAAAACCTCCCCGGGAGACCATTAAAAAACATAATACTTAAAAAAATCATAATCAAAATCTTAGAATATCTCAAAGAAATTTCTTCCAATTTAATCTATATATATATGTTTTTTGTTGATAAGGGGTCCTAAAGGTTTTGTTGATAATTAAAATAAATAATATTTTCGAGGAACACACAAAAAAACCCAAAAAAATGACACCCCAAAAGGGATTTGAAAAAAAAAAGTATTTAAATATTATTTTAAGTGGGATAAAGATGACGGAGGGCGGATCTGTGTGCCCCGAAGCCACGTGGTCCTTAGGAGACACCAATACGGCTCCCCAACGGGCCCCGCGGCCCAAAGCGACAAACCCCGGTTTCTGCCACCCCTCGATCCGATTCCCGGTTCGCGTCGCCTCTTTTCGTTTCCCACGGGGCTCGGCGGACGGCGGTGGCACACGAGGACAATAGGCGACTGCGACCTCCAGCTGTCACCTCCCCACTGTAACCTTCTGCTGAGCCGGCGATCCTTACTTTTAGGACGAAAATACCCTCCGCATTACATATACGCGGTCGTTTTTACCTGAGCTTTAGGAAGGGTTACACCGTAATTTCATAACAGTGCAAGGGTGATTTGGTGCGTTGTCCTTGTATATTTCCCTGGCAAGCACATGGCTCCGCTCTCCTCTTTGTTTTCGTGCATACTATACATTGGTGATCGTAGGCATAGAAGAAAGGCAGAGGAGCGGAGTGGAGAGGAAGACGCAAGTTTAATAGTACGTCTTCTCCTCCTTTCTTTACCGATCATTTGGTCTCATATAGTTTAGTCGTGTGGTGATGTTTGCTTCTTCTTTTGGAGACACAGGTGTTTGCGATTTGAGCTAACAGGAGAGCAAGAGGAAGAGAGCAGAGATGGTGAATTACTGGAAGTCTAAAGTCCTTCCGACGATCAAGAAGGTGTTTGACAGGAACGGCAAGAAGGCTGCCGCCGCCGAGGCATGCAAGTCCTTCGACGAATCGAAGGTGCATGGGGTTTTGCTTCTCTTCTTCTTCTTCTTCTTCTTCTTCTTCTTCTTCTTCTTCTTCTTCTTCTTCTTCTTCTCCCTTCGACTTGATCTGATCTCTACTGGATCCTTTGTTTGGTTCAGGAGGACATCAGCAAGGAGTTCGAAGAGAAGAAGACTGACCTGCGGCCCAAAGTTGTGGAGATCTACGAAACTTCTGCCGTTGAAATCAAGGTTTATCGATCTTGAACTCATCCTCATGTTATTCACAGACTCTGTATCAAATACTTACAGCCTTCTGCAAATACTTGCTTTGGACGACGACAGACTCTGGTGAAGAAACCGACGGGGTCAGGACTGAAGAAGAAATCAACTGTTGTGATCAAGTTCATCGAGGAACTAGTGAAGATCGGTAATGCTTTCTCTGTCACAGATGTTATAGTTGTTTTGAGGTGATAGCGGAAGGGCTTGTGATGAGATTAGATCCTTGCGCAGAGTTCCCTGGCTCGAAGCCGGTGAGCGAGGCTGCCGCCAAGTACGGCCCCGGCCTCGTCTCCGGTCCCGTGATCTTCCTCTTCGAGCAGGTGTCCACCTTACTCCCCGCAGAGGAGCCGCCTGCTCCCGCCGAACCGGCCGTCGAGAGCACCAGCAAGGATATTACACCGGAAACCGCGGAGGAGATCAAGAAGGAAGAGGCTGAGGCGGAGGTGGAAGAGGCACCTGCCCCGGCCGACCCGGCTCCCTCGGACCCCTCCCCGGAGACGGAGAAACCGGCCGAGCCAGCGGCTGAACCCGCCAAGGCTTGATATAAACCACCAGCCTCCCGAACCAATCATTCCACCGCCACCTCGCCACCACCGCGCACCCAGTGTTTCCATGATTTATTATTCTTTCTCTTGTCTCTTCGTCAATTTTGTTACGGTCAGTAACTGTTCAGCCGTGGCCTTGAGGCTGTCGCGGCTTGGTCCGGGTCCGGAAGGCGGTGGTCAACGGGCGGCGTCCCTCGGGGTCTCCTGGCGGCCGAGCTCGGTGGCTCGGGTCGGCGGTTCGGTTCGGGAGGCAGCTCCGCCGCAGCTTCGGGAAGAGGCAACACCGTCTCGCACCTGCACACAGGTCGGGCCGGGAGCTCGACCCGACCCCTCCGACGATCAAGTTAGAAAAAGATGTGGAGGGGGTTGTGGATGAGGCAGGAGAAGAGTCTCTGAGTGTTTTGTGTCTGAGTGAGTTTCTTTTTTTTCTTTTGTTTAGGACTTGGGGGTATTTATAGAGGAGGTTAGCATTACCTGACTTGACCGCCTGCTGGAGTGAGGGGGTACCTCTGATGGCGTCTGACGCGGCTGCTGGGGTCGCGTGGTGGAGCGGTTCGTAGCAGGGTATGGGCGAGGGGCAGGTCGTTGTCCGGCCTGGTCGTGGTCAACCATGCAGGGTCGGAGGTCGCCTCTCAACAGCGGGAGTCGTCAGGGCGGGTCTAGTCGGCGTTATTGCTTTGGCCGGGGGCTGTCGTCACGGCGCGTCAACTGTGCCATTATTTTCCCTATCAAATTTGCTTCTCTTTCTCCTGTACGTAACTATGTCTTGGTTTCTCTCATTTTGCTTTCGGCAAGGGGACATGCAGACCATGTAATATCATTATTAAGTGCAGTGTGGTGTCATTTCTGTTTTTTTTTTTTTGTCTATCATACTATGACTATGATTGATTTTGTTCACGAGAAACATGTTTCTTACGTTAATGCACAGAGGGAGTAATATGTTATTAGATTTCATGTTAATCGAAGTCTCACGTATTAGATTAATCTATTTATATACTTGTGTGTTTATGGAGTGGATACAAGATCCTTCAAAGCATTACCAATCTTTACGCGTTCTCCATGAACTCAGCCCCAATAATATGTTGAGGCAAAGGAAGACGAGAGACGTGAACGGGATGCAATTACGAGGGACGACGATGATGATTCCTCGTGGAAAAGACACGCAATTAGATGGAGATTACGAAAAGAAATGGCATTCCACTTGCAAAAACTGTACATGATTTCTTTATTAATCTCCACGAGTTAAGCTAAGGTGGATGACTTTCCTGGGATTGGACTCCATCCCAATTCCCAATTAACAGCTTGTAACATATCAACCAATTATGAAAGGAATTAATGATTTATTATTGGTAATTTAACTTGAATGGTTGGAGTCATTAGGTTGAATGATGAGCGTTCACTACATTATGACCAATCGATGAACGTTGATGCATGGAGCCCACTGCAGTCGGTGATACCACGTTCTGTTCTTCGTCGTCAAGCTTCGGTCTTCCTCTATATATATATATATATATATATATATATACACACACACACACACACTTGCCCTTCTTCTTTTACGCCTTCCATCAAGGAAACTTGACAGAGATGGAATGAAGCTATCGATCCCAAATATAACATAACACCACACTGCACTTAATAATGATATTACATGGCCTGCATGTCCCCTTGCCGAAAGCAAAATGAGAGAAACCAAGACATAGTTACGTACAGGAGAAAGAGAAGCAAATTGACGAAGAGACAAGAGAAAGAATAATAAATCATGGAAACACTGGGTGCGCGGTGGTGGCGAGGTGGCGGTGGAATGATCGGTTCGGGAGGCTGGTGGTTTATATCAAGCCTTGGCGGGTTCAGCCGCTGGCTCGGCCGGTTTCTCCGTCTCCGGGGAGGGGTCCGAGGGAGCCGGGTCGGCCGGGGCAGGTGCCTCTTCCACCTCCGCCTCAGCCTCTTCCTTCTTGATCTCCTCCGCGGTTTCCGGTGTAATATCCTTGCTGGTGCTCTCGACGGCCGGTTCGGCGGGAGCAGGCGGCTCCTCTGCGGGGAGTAAGGTGGACACCTGCTCGAAGAGGAAGATCACGGGACCGGAGACGAGGCCGGGGCCGTACTTGGCGGCAGCCTCGCTCACCGGCTTCGAGCCAGGGAACTCTGCGCAAGGATCTAATCTCATCACAAGCCCTTCCGCTATCACCTCAAAACAACTATAACATCTGTGACAGAGAAAGCATTACCGATCTTCACTAGTTCCTCGATGAACTTGATCACAACAGTTGATTTCTTCTTCAGTCCTGACCCCGTCGGTTTCTTCACCAGAGTCTGTCGTCGTCCAAAGCAAGTATTTGCAGAAGGCTGTAAGTATTTGATACAGAGTCTGTGAATAACATGAGGATGAGTTCAAGATCGATAAACCTTGATTTCAACGGCAGAAGCTTCGTAGATCTCCACAACTTTGGGCTGCAGGTCAGTCTTCTTCTCTTCGAACTCCTTGCTGATGTCCTCCTGAACCAAACAAAGGATCCAGTAGAGATCAGATCAAGTCGAAGGGAGAAGAAGAAGAAGAAGAAGAAGAAGAAGAAGAGAAGCAAAACCCCATGCACCTTCGATTCGTCGAAGGACTTGCATGCCTCGGCGGCGGCAGCCTTCTTGCCGTTCCTGTCAAACACCTTCTTGATCGTCGGAAGGACTTTAGACTTCCAGTAATTCACCATCTCTGCTCTCTTCCTCTTGCTCTCCTGTTAGCTCAAATCGCAAACACCTGTGTCTCCAAAAGAAGAAGCAAACATCACCACACGACTAAACTATATGAGACCAAATGATCGGTAAAGAAAGGAGGAGAAGACGTACTATGAAACTTGCGTCCATATCATAAGAACCATGGCCTTCAGTGACACAAATATCTGAAAGCTACCTAATTAAGGTCACCAGTATGGTAGAGAACAACAGCTAAAAGACTGTAGGCTCCAGCAGTCATCCGATTATAAGGACCACAGACTGCAATTAATTTTGCCAGAGCCTGCATCCAACTACACCTTCATACCAAAAGCAAATGAAAGAGAAAAAAGGTCTTTACAAAGAAGTTAACCTGTACAGTATCTTATGACGAATTACCTTTGTTCCATAGTTGACTGCGTCTTCAAGTTTTACCCTTATCAAGTGCCATTTTCGAAGACTCTAGAAGTTGTCGTGCATCTGCAGATGAGCATGCAACTTGCTGCAAAAGATTCAAAAGCACTAAGAATGTAAGATACATTATGGTAGATACCATATTTCAAATAAGACCATCTTAGCAGCTTTACCTTGTGCACAGGTACAAGGCTGATGATATCTGATTTGTCAAAGGGGAAATTTGAATCCATATCAAAGTCTCTGGGTGCCAATTCAATTCCCACCTAAGAAAATTGAACATGTAAGATGAAAGGAAAATTAAATATCATTTACAGAAATGAAAAATGATCATTACCTTGTGACATAGCCCTCTTAAAATAGCATATTTTCTTATATCATTATAGTTTGAGATTGTAAGTTCCCAGTTATATCGCTTTCTTAGAAATACTTCAAGCCATCTCCAGACTAGAAAGTGCACACGTATAGCAGAATGTGAAACATCAGAATCAGGAAGCCCAAGGAGCATGTTAAGTGTTGCAGCCATCAATATAGATAAATCTCCAGTATCAGAAACAGAAGCAATCACAGCTCGTACAACATGCTTAAAAGCCCTTACTATCATCTCATGAATACAGAGTGACTGAACATGAGACAGCTTCTCTGAAAGCTTGACCTGACAGATATTGTACATAATATTGCATTTAATATAATTAGGAAAAATACTTTGTGAAAGTAAAGATATATTCAGCCTCTTCAAGCTAAAGGTGACTCACAACTTGCCCAAGAGAGCGTATTCTTAGACCTCTTGTATGCATGAAATCAGTTAGAGTACGACCATCAACAGGTGATAGCTCCAATGACCCAAAATCTGAGACCTGAATACATGCCAAGGTACAAATAATACTCATTAACCATCATTCCATACTAAAACAGAAAATAATGAATTAAATATGAAAAAATTGTACTCAGGCATACCAACTTTGGGAGAGCAACTTCATCATAATATCTCATTGCCATCTCAGTTAATTCCTGTGGAGACTGATCATGAGAATAGATCAGCTTCTCATCTTCAAATTAATTGTAATCTTAATATATGTTTCTATGTAAGTTAAGATGATACACACACAGACAATAAATTTACATGTTATTTAGTAGTAATTGTGATATAGACAGGAATTAACTAATGATACATAGCCCAGATAAGTGTACATATGTACAACAGAACTGAAACTTTAGAATAAACAAACAAAGTTACTAATTCTGTAATAGTAAGACATGAATTTGCAACTGACAATCAACACCTGAGATAGCAGTAGAAAAATCAGAACATACACCTGAAATAAGGCATAACCTGCATATATTCATGTGACTTGTGCATACCTTCAAATGAAGTCCAGTATTAGATTCTAGCAACCTTGTATATACAGGTTCAGTCAACAAATCTTTGAGCTTGCAAGAATTCTCAGTTTCTTTGCTTTCTACCTTAGGTTCCTTGATAGGCAACTTTGTATTCTGTTTTTCATGCATCTCATCAGATGATTTCCTGTCAATGGTTAAAGTCTTTTCTTCATCAGAATCTGGTTTCTTTTTTGGGTTTTTAAGAATTTTAAGAGGCTTCCCAAGGCCTTCAACTCTTATCTCACTTTTTGTCTTCGTCGTGATTTGTTTTTTGTCATTTTCACCAACCTGTTTCTTGTCTTTGTCACCATTATTCTGATCCTGCAAAGCTTAAACAAACATCATTGCTACCCAGTGCTCTTTGCTTGGATTTACAAGAAATATACTAGTAACACTCACTACATATGCGATGTTCGGCTTCGTACATACCATCGGATACATTAAACTTCCAACTGCTGAAGCATAAGGAACCTTTTGTATTTTCTCTTTCTCCTCATCACTTGAAGGACTATGTTCCAAGCATAACTTAAAATGACTTGCAAGAGGAGAACCAATTGGCTTTGTATTGTTTATACTGAACCTTTTCAATACCTTCTCGATATATTTCTTCTATGACAATCAAATCTTCTTATACGACAACTAAACACTCTTAAATGTCTGTATGAAACATTTTTCCATAACCATACATACTCTGTAATATCACTATCTAGGGCTGTAAATGGTAATAAGTTGATCACATCAACTACAGTCCTTAAAACCTCATCCCAAAACTTTTTGGGTAGCTTGGCCTATGAAAACATACATTTGATCTTTTTCATAATTATGTAATTCATAAAGGTGTACCCGGAATTGTCATCTCAAGTTGGATATATATATATATATATATATATATATATATATATATATATATATATATATATATATATATATATATATATATATATATATATATATATGTAATTCATAAACGCTTTGTCGACGCCCAAAACACACACACACTGTGGCCTGTGAATGCATGTATTATTGTTTCTGTGTACGTGTCTACTACTACTACAACAGTACAATGTACATTATAAATCCAACTTAGATTTCACATATGAAATGGCACCAAATGGGTGGATGGCAAAAGATTACATTGCTCGACAGCAAAAGATTACAGTGCTCGATGAGGGAGGAATCACAAAGCATACATACACATCTCTTCGCTTGGCTTTGGGACTACTCCACGCCAGGCAATGTCTCCTCGGCTAATCTCTACGTGACGTCGAGTATATGCCTTGCCAATGGAGTACTCATTTCTCCTCCCTATCATTCGTGATTCATGTTTTTCATCTAAATAATAATACTCGTGTGATTAGTTATCATTTGTCGTAATCAGTCGTGAGGATTTGTTTATACTAATACGAAGATAAATAATGATTTATCATATGACGTCGAATCGGAGCAGTAATAGACATATTTAATCTTACATCAATCGAAGAATAATGAAATCAAATAAAAGCTAAGAGGTCACAGTTATCAGTATATGTTGTTTGAGACTTGCATCTCTCTCTCTCTCTCTCTCTCTCTCTCTCTCGAAGAGGCAGCGGGAACCACAAGCAGAAGACATCCAAACTGCAGCAGGCTGGCATGGAGCAGACCATAATAAATGCCAATCAAACTCCATCCAAGTCCACAAAAAGGTGGATTTGCACAAATAATTCAAGAGGAAGTGTGAGCATCAGCCAACCTTGGAAAGATAAAAGCTTCGTCTCTCAAGTGCAATCCATTTACGATGATGATGACAGACAAGGCTGACTGTCATGCAGCCCCATGCATTATACTCTGATGAATCACTGAAGGACTAATGGCTATTTTTAGCTGAAGCTTACATATCAACATCACGGAATTATGGATGACAGCCAGACTTGCTGGACCAGTCACGCTGATATCATCATTCGAGTTGATCGTTTCCTCCTCACGTCACAAAATTTTTTCACTCTATTTTTTTTGTCTTCGTTATTACCGTGAAAATGGATCCCAATGTTAGATTGATATATGTATATCTGCAACTTCATAAACTAAATAAAGATATTATTACTTCGATGATCAAATTAAGTGTGAGTTAAAACCAAGAATTTAGTTTTTTTTATATACATAAGTACATATACATATGTTATATCAAGACATGAATTAAAAATGGTTACTATAATTATCGGGTAGTTTAGACTTTGATAGATCATTAGCTTAGCTTTAATCATAACACCTTGCAGATGTTGAAGAGATAGATTTTATAACTATTTTTAATTTTCTGCAACGATAAATATGGACATATTTCTTAGAAATAGGCAGCGTTTGACCCAAGTCGCCGAGGAATCGGACGCGGCTGAAGTGTATCACCGATCGGGACGGGTTTGCTTTGTATGATAGCCTTCACCTTTCGCTAAGGCCAGCGTCGATGACGACCAAAACACGTAGTCTACAGCGATAGCCACCACCTTCCCCACCTTCTATTAATTCCTCTGCTTCTTCTTCGATCCCCAACCCCCCTCTCTCTCTCTCTCTCTCTCTCTCGCTCTGTTAACTCTTTGGTTCTATCGCACACGCAACGGTGTTGGGGAGAATCACATTAATTGGTGGAGGAGAAACAGATGAAAAGAATGGTTTGGTCTCGAGAAAACGCTGTCGATGGTTGCTTAGACACTCTCAAACCGGTAATCTTTCCACTTTCTTCTGTTTCTCCTGTCGATTAATATATATAAATATTATGCATTAATTTCAAGCAAATCGACCGTGTGAGTTTCTTTGGAAACCAATCTACCTTTATCTTTCTTATTGCATACAACTTTTTCTTCTTGGATCAAACATCTTCTGCAACCATTGATCACTCGCCAAGAATGTAGGGAAATCAAAAGTACTCTTTTGTCTGTAACAGTAAGTTTATGTGACCTTCCATCGGACAAAGCATATATATAAACATATCTTTCATTGTTCACAAGTTTTGATGTAATTTAATAGTTCACAGTCTTTAAACAAAGATATATTTTGTAAGAGCACGAAATCAGATGTATTATTAAGATCGTAAAGTATATACTCCAAGTTTGGGTGTTAGATATGGTCGGAAATACAAGGCATTTAAATCAACCTATGAACGAGCTAAATGCGCTAGTTTTCTCTTCCTTTTCTAGCTTTCCCGGGACAGTGGAAGAAGAAGAAGAAGAAGAAGAAATGATGGTCATCCATCAGCGGAACCTGCGAGCGACGAGTTCGTATCGGCCCTGGCGGCCGGCATGGGTGCCAAGCTAATAGTACAAGTCTCACCGGAGGCATCCCAATCCACGGGAGCACTCGCCGCCGCAGCTCGACAAACCGGAGGCAGACTCGTCTGCATCATCCCGGAGGAGGTGTCGCTCGCTCCCACGAAGGATGTCGTCGAGGAGTCCGGCGTGGACGACGCGGTGGAGTTCAAGGTGGGCGACCCGTATCACGAGCACATCGGCTGCTCTCTGGTGGGCTGCAAGTCCGACCCGTACGCAGGCCTGCTCGAGCTGCTCCGCTTCAATCCGAGGAGTTCGGTGGCGATCGCTAACTGTCTGCGGGGAGGGAGGAGGGGCCGATAGGCGAAGATGGGATGGAGGTGACGATGATAGGGAAGATTGAGGAGGTGGGAAGGACGGGGACGACGGCAGGCGGCGTGGAACGGCGGAAGAGCGCGAAGGGATCAGGGCGGAGGAGGCCGCGCAGCAAAAGCAGATGGGTGAGGAAGATCGATGAGAGGGGAGAGGAGCACTTCTTTAGGTTACCCATTTCCCTCGAACCTGTACGCGTATCGGGTGGCGGCAGAAGTGGGTGATGCGGCCGAGAAGAAGATGATGACGGTGATGAGCCATGAAGTACTACTACTGGTTGATAGATATCTCGTATGCCTAATGCTGCACCACTTACTTCATGGAAATCTCATCATATCAACAGTTCTCGTTCATCGGATCACCTCATGTTGGATCTGATCCTCGAGGGTTTCTTATGCTATGGGTTGTGATCATACAAAGAGTGGATAGAATTCTGAACCACGAGAGATGAACATTATAAATTTCGCGTCGACTGTGTCGTCCGCTGATGGCGATCTCTCTTTGCTGATAGAATTCTACAAGAACTGAAGAGGTGCTGAAACCATTTGTATCTTCCCAAGTACGACTACCTTGAAGACATGTCAAACGTCCAGATTCATTGTTACCATGTTGATTATTTGTTATTGTTATTATTTTTTCAAATTAGAGTATTTGAGGTTATCTTAATCTTTATAGATAGAATCTTGTCCGTACAAAGCTTAAGAAGAATTAGAAACCTAATGAGAACAAAAATGACAGTAGCAATGAGAAATAAAAAAGTCTGCTAAATGTATTCTTATTAATTTTTAACTTAAATATCAATTAATAGGTCAATAAAATTAATAAATCAGTTAACCTATTAAACTTGATTCGTGATATTTCATATCGGAATCTATACTATTATCAATTTTGACTGAAGTATTTTGATCAAAGAGATGGAATCATTAATTTACCTCTTAGATCATTTGATTATTAAAGAAAAGAATAACAGCATCCTAAATGCATTGATTTAAACAAATTAGAATATACTGATTTCTGATGTTCATTGTTTCCAACTCATAATCAAGTCCATGATCAGGAATATCAGGTTTTAGAAGCAGCTAATTAAGCTTAAAATTTTCACTTTGAACATCACATCATATAAAAAAACAAGAGAAATTTCCCAACCCTATCAACGACTGAATGATTTTAATTTTGCAAGCATGAAACGCGTACACGAAAAGAATATATTACAGAAATTACAAAAATTATTTTGATGGGCAGGAAAGTCGAGGTTCACAAAATCCCATGACTTACAATGTTGTCGGCTATAAATTTCAGAATCCTCAAAAGCGGAGGCTGACTCAGACGGGAATTGAGTTTTTTTTCCCCCTTCACAAGATAAAGGCTTATCAACATACCATTAAACCCAGATTCTTCCTCTTCAGGGATTCAGCATCTCTTCCTCTACCATCTTGGTTGGAATCAATGAAATCAAGGAGATCAGGCATAGGATATTCATCATTTTAGTGGAAGTAGAAAATTCAGTTGGCACATCTAGTCAATGAAAATATTAATTTTAGTGCACGAGGATGACGTTATATAGATCACGTATATCAGCAATAAGTGCAGAGTGAGCATGCTCACAGTATTTGTGACCTAAAGCATGTTAAACCTAATCACTGCAATTATTGCTGTACCTCAGGTGGCCTTTGCTGGCAATAGATGCATCAGGCTTCCGCGTACCATTTCGAGCAGCTTCTTGCTGCTCAATAGCCTTTGACTCAAAGTACTCAAGCCAGGCAGCAGCATCCTGCGAAATCAAATGGCAACTCTGTGAGTCAAGAAACTAAATCGATGCAGAATTAAGAAAAAAAAAGTTTTATTGATGTCTCTCCATATAAAGATATGCATAAATCACCTGAGTACGCAAGTCATCTGGACCAAGCTTTGCTCAAGTATTTGTAATGTTGTTTGCTCATGTTGAACACTCAAAGGATATGCTTCCATCAAGGATAGTGCAATAGCTATCGCATGGTAACTTGCTGCGGTCTAATGTAATGTAGAAAATTAGATACATATATTATATATATACCTAATACTCTTCATATAAAAATAAAATAAGGTCTACCATCCAATGCAAAAAAATAATAATGGAACTACTTACATCAGACATTGAAAGTTAAAAGACAGTTAGTGTGAGATCATTCAATGAAATTATAAATCTGGTTTATCACAGGCAAACCTGGAAAAGATATTATCATTATACTATAAAGTTGATAGGTTTTTTATCTGCCAAAAATTAACTTTCATGTTATCATAAGAGAGCCAATCAGAGGACTAATTTGAAAAGGCAAGTTAGTATCAGAAGCTCTTTTTCTGAAAAAGAGACTGTTTTGAGACAAAAAAACCACTTCATTCCACGTACACATGCAGCTAGTGTCCATTATTTTTGTGTTCCTATGTATGTCCATCTACATCATGTCTGTGTGTGTACCATCTCCATACAAGAACACAAGAAAACAGAGATGCAATTTTTTCCCTTACATAGTTGGAAACAATTGGTGTTGGTTTTGCAATGAAATGAAAATAACAAGACGAAGATATGGGAACAAGTAAAATTTTGAAAGAGTGAGACAGAGTGTATGTGGCAGCAAAATCATGTATACAATGAAATCTCATATTTTTGCTTTAAGAAAATATATAGTTCTGAATCAAAGATGGGAAGAAAAAAAGTGTTGACAAGCATCTTAGTGCAGTACATTGTAAAACACCTTTTAGAACAAAATCTTATATTGATATACTTGTAAGGAAAAGAGAATAATGTAAAAGGTAACAGTCAAAATCAAATCTATATTCCATAGACTATGCTTTGTGGATCCCCATCTACTTTCTAGAACAATGAACTATTAAAGATGATAAAATAATGAGCTCTTCCCAATCGATAATAAAATATAAACTAGTGACTTACAAAGTGTTCGAGAAGTACCCTTGGACATATCTAGAAGATATTCAGCTCTAATAAATATTGGAGGTGTATACAAAGTGGCAGCCTAACACTCTTAACACTTGCACATTAATTCAGTATCCGGGAGGGACAATGTACGCAGCCTTAACCCCCACAAGTAGAAAGGTATGGCTCGTACATTTCAGAGGTCACAAAGGAGCCAAACTAGATGTCCCACTAGAGTATGGATATGGAATGCATCTAGAGATATTGAACTTTTTATTTGTCAAGTAACCTGTGTTTCAAAATATAATAGAGTATCCAAAAGGGAATGCCCATTTTGAACTTGGAAATGATTGTTTTCTCATGTTGAGTAGAAAGAGGAGGTTAGAGAGAAAATAGAGTGAAGGAGTTCGCTTAGGTATTAAGCTGACTAGGTCATCCCAGATGACCTTGATATGAAAGCAATCCTTTTCTTATAGATCCCAAAACCTTTTGTACTCTACCACATGATAGATTTTAAGCTCATCTGATTTTGCTTGATGTACTTGTTCAAACCCAAACTAACAAATTAAAAAGGAATGAATTGCTGTCCCATTTTCTTATGTATAACAAATCTTGGTTGCATGACCGAGAATGGTATACTCTTGTTAGGGCAGAATAATAATGTGTGTGGCAAACTTTGGCTAATGGGTTCCAGAGATTGTCTAATGAAGCATATAACTGAACCCCTTGATAACAGGCCAATGATGCTCCTAATTTATATGGATTGCTGAAAGTCGAACCTGCTAACTTATACTGCTTTGGCAAAGCCCTCTCCCACACAGCAGAAGGTCAATAGATAAGGGGTTCTAGATCACCTAATTATCCAGGTCACTAGGTGAGCAGATTAGGGGTGAACTAGCTAGAAGTCACTCTGTAATACATGCCTTATCATCTCAAAGTAATTAATAATGTTTCTGTGGGACTTCATTAACCAATTATTGTAATAATTTATGATTTCTAACACCGAACTACAATAAGCATCAGCTGCTTATCTTAAAAGAATGCTATGACTACTTCAGAAATAAAAAGACACAAGAAGAAACAGAATTTGAGAACAAAAACAAACCTGAATGTGGTCAGGACCAAGCAACTTCTGATTGCATTTCAAAGCTTTATGAAGATATCTAAGTGCCACATGTATATTTCCCAGGCCTTCCTCCATCATAGCCACATTAATATATGTAGCAGCTGTGTTTGGATGAGATGGTCCACAAGTAAGATGCACAAGATACAACGCACGTTTCACATACCTGATTAACAAGTAACAGGAGAAAAATTAAGGGTGATGGTAAATAACATATAATGGAAGCATGGTCCTGGCTTATTATTTCCAATACAAACACCAAAACATAACAATACTAACCTGGAAAGTAAGAAGCTTAATTTTTGTTAGTTTCTGTTCTTCAACTTTTTATGCACACATTAATTTTCAGGTACGAAGTAAATATTAAAGTTAAATCTAGAAAGCCATTGTTCTCAAATTAAGCTGCATTCTTTGTGGCAAAAAAACGAAGAAAATGCCATCTTTGCATATTTTAGCTAATATGCATAATAATAGAGTAGACATAATCAAAACCATAAGACAGATATGTGTCATGGAAGCTTTAATATTAAGTTTTGCATTGGCATGTAAAAAAAAAATTCTCTGTTTAACCGGTCATATCAACCAACCCTCATGATAACACATCAAGAATATAAACCTCGGTGCTTCAAAACACAAGCTAAAAATGAGCAATGACCAAACAGAGAAAACACTCAAGACATGTCACACATGAGACTAAAATAGAACAATGGCCTTTGTCAACGGCCATAAAAATTTATTCCCCGACTAGACTGAGAAAAATGGGAGAAACTTTATGAAATTTGTCTGGTCTCTTGACAAGCCTATGACAAGAACCTATTCAATCTCCTTCCACAAGACTAAGTGTTAAAATTTTTAAGTTTCCTCTTCACCATTTGGCTAATAAATCCATGTTATAACTAATCATGTGATATTAATGGAGCTATCTTCTTTCTCCAACCAAAATTCCGATGTGTTCTTTCTCTCTCATAAGATGGTCACAGTGGACCGGAGGAACCTGAATTTTTACAATGCTGATAAGTTTGATAAACCATTTGTCACTCTTTAAGCTTTTAAAGAATAACATAAGAAAAGATATAGATGCAATTTTTTCTAAATACTTTGTTGCCATGGTACTCTTATGACAAACTCTGTATGTTTAAAGCTCTATCCTTCACTAATTAATATCATAAAGCTTTCTTTGTCATAGTTAGAAGATTTACATTATTAAATAGCTTCTGACATGTAGACATTTTTTACATGTGCTGGGAAGCATGATATACAATGAACAAATTGTACAAATATCTCAATCATTGCATTCATGCTGAATAACTTACAAACTTCTTTTCAATGCTTATAGTAGAAGAAAGGCTTCTCCTTAACTTTACAAGTATTATGCTAAGAATGTTGTTTTAAGTGAAACCATCTTTTTAGTTTGGTAATCTAGAATTCAAGACTAAAATTTCTACTTTTATGTATTAATTCATCAAGATCATTTCATGCAAATAACCTAGTTAAAAATTTTTGACCGTTACCTGCCAGAAGTCTTCTTCTTTTTTTCTATCTAGAAGAGGCACTAATTCTAAGTTTATATCTCCTCGAATCCTAATATATTATACTGCAATAATATCTTATAAGACAGTACCAATGTTCAAGTCATTATAAAAACAAAAGATGGAATATCTAATAATTCAAGATATTAGAATTCCCAATCAAAAGAACACTATCTAAGATTTGATACTACAACAAATAAGAATTGAAGTTACTTTAGAGCCAATTCAGTATGTTGAAGCCTGTAGTAAAAAACAGCTAGGTCGCCGTAGCTCTTCATTGTATCTGGATGATCCAATCCAAGCTCCCTCTCATTTATGTCCAATGCCTTCTGCTGATAAGTTGTGGCCTAAAAGTTGCAATAATTTAGTATAATCCCAGCCAAAGACAGGAGCACAGGTTCAAAATTTATAACAGAAAGTTCCTAAAAGTCATCCCTAATAATTGAAGTGATATATAAAATTTTAAATAGTAAAAAACACCATATAGCATATTATAATATTCATCTTAGCGTAAGAAACCATAGTGGTAGAATACTGTTTCATGGTTTAACTCGATTCAGATCTTTGCAAAAGCCATTAAAAAACAGATAAATCCAATTAGAATTAGACATTGATCTACTAAAAGAGGACACAAGTCAGGAACACAAATGCTGTATTAAAATATTGAACTGTGGTTTATCGCTCTTTGATCTGTTTCAACCTCATGACCCACTAATGGTCCTGCATGCACTTATTCAAGGCATAAATTAGCTACCAACTAAATTTCCAACAGAATTACATGTCAATATTATGAAATATGAATTACAAAAAACGGTTTCAATCACTCGGAACATAATCACCCATGACACAAACTTTACATTACAATTCTCCAAATTTCAGATCGTTGGACTTGGCAAATTTAAATTGTCCATAATGGTGTATTTTTGACATTGGATTGGTAAAAACATAATTGATCTGCTCAATTTTACTCAAATAGACCATTTAACAAGGTTCCTTTTAAGATATCAGAAAAGAGAGAACCATGGCACATAACAGATCGTAAGATACTCCATAAGTCCATATCATAAGAACCATGGCCTTCAGTGACACAAATATCTGAAAGCTACCTAATTAAGGTCACCAGTATGGTAGAGAACAACAGCTAAAAGACTGTAGGCTCCAGCAGTCATCCGATTATAAGGACCACAGACTGCAATTAATTTTGCCAGAGCCTGCATCCAACTACACCTTCATACCAAAAGCAAATGAAAGAGAAAAAAGGTCTTTACAAAGAAGTTAACCTGTACAGTATCTTATGACGAATTACCTTTGTTCCATAGTTGACTGCGTCTTCAAGTTTACCCTTATCAAGTGCCATTTTCGAAGACTCTAGAAGTTGTCGTGCATCTGCAGATGAGCATGCAACTTGCTGCAAAGGATTCAAAAGCACTAAGAATGTAAGATACATTATGGTAGATACCATATTTCAAATAAGACCATCTTAGCAGCTTTACCTTGTGCACAGGTACAAGGCTGATGATATCTGATTTGTCAAAGGGGAAATTTGAATCCATATCAAAGTCTCTGGGTGCCAATTCAATTCCCACCTAAGAAAATTGAACATGTAAGATGAAAGGAAAATTAAATATCATTTACAGAAATGAAAAATGATCATTACCTTGTGACATAGCCCTCTTAAAATAGCATATTTTCTTATATCATTATAGTTTGAGATTGTAAGTTCCCAGTTATATCGCTTTCTTAGAAATACTTCAAGCCATCTCCAGACTAGAAAGTGCACACGTATAGCAGAATGTGAAACATCAGAATCAGGAAGCCCAAGGAGCATGTTAAGTGTTGCAGCCATCAATATAGATAAATCTCCAGTATCAGAAACAGAAGCAATCACAGCTCGTACAACATGCTTAAAAGCCCTTACTATCATCTCATGAATACAGAGTGACTGAACATGAGACAGCTTCTCTGAAAGCTTGACCTGACAGATATTGTACATAATATTGCATTTAATATAATTAGGAAAAATACTTTGTGAAAGTAAAGATATATTCAGCCTCTTCAAGCTAAAGGTGACTCACAACTTGCCCAAGAGAGCGTATTCTTAGACCTCTTGTATGCATGAAATCAGTTAGAGTACGACCATCAACAGGTGATAGCTCCAATGACCCAAAATCTGAGACCTGAATACATGCCAAGGTACAAATAATACTCATTAACCATCATTCCATACTAAAACAGAAAATAATGAATTAAATATGAAAAAATTGTACTCAGGCATACCAACTTTGGGAGAGCAACTTCATCATAATATCTCATTGCCATCTCAGTTAATTCCTGTGGAGACTGATCATGAGAATAGATCAGCTTCTCATCTTCAAATTAATTGTAATCTTAATATATGTTTCTATGTAAGTTAAGATGATACACACACAGACAATAAATTTACATGTTATTTAGTAGTAATTGTGATATAGACAGGAATTAACTAATGATACATAGCCCAGATAAGTGTACATATGTACAACAGAACTGAAACTTTAGAATAAACAAACAAAGTTACTAATTCTGTAATAGTAAGACATGAATTTGCAACTGACAATCAACACCTGAGATAGCAGTAGAAAAATCAGAACATACACCTGAAATAAGGCATAACCTGCATATATTCATGTGACTTGTGCATACCTTCAAATGAAGTCCAGTATTAGATTCTAGCAACCTTGTATATACAGGTTCAGTCAACAAATCTTTGAGCTTGCAAGAATTCTCAGTTTCTTTGCTTTCTACCTTAGGTTCCTTGATAGGCAACTTTGTATTCTGTTTTTCATGCATCTCATCAGATGATTTCCTGTCAATGGTTAAAGTCTTTTCTTCATCAGAATCTGGTTTCTTTTTTGGGTTTTTAAGAATTTTAAGAGGCTTCCCAAGGCCTTCAACTCTTATCTCACTTTTTGTCTTCGTCGTGATTTGTTTTTTGTCATTTTCACCAACCTGTTTCTTGTCTTTGTCACCATTATTCTGATCCTGCAAAGCTTAAACAAACATCATTGCTACCCAGTGCTCTTTGCTTGGATTTACAAGAAATATACTAGTAACACTCACTACATATGCGATGTTCGGCTTCGTACATACCATCGGATACATTAAACTTCCAACTGCTGAAGCATAAGGAACCTTTTGTATTTTCTCCTTCTCCTCATCACTTGAAGGACTATGTTCCAAGCATAACTTAAAATGACTTGCAAGAGGAGAACCAATTGGCTTTGTATTGTTTATACTGAACCTTTTCAATACCTTCTCGATATATTTCTTCTATGACAATCAAATCTTCTTATACGACAACTAAACACTCTTAAATGTCTGTATGAAACATTTTTCCATAACCATACATACTCTGTAATATCACTATCTAGGGCTGTAAATGGTAATAAGTTGATCACATCAGTCCTTAAAACCTCATCCCAAAACTTTTTGGGTAACTTGGCCTAATATATATATATATATATATATATATATATATATATATATATATATATATATATATATATATATATATATATGTGTGTGTGTGTGTGTGTGTAATTCATAAACGCTTTGTCGACGCCCAAAACACACACACACTGTGGCCTGTGAATGCATGTATTATTGTTTCTGTGTACGTGTCTACTACTACTACAACAGTACAATGTACATTATAAATCCAATTAGATTTCACATATGAAATGACACCAAATGGGTGGATGGCAAAAGATTACATTGCTCGACAGCAAAAGATTACAGTGCTCGATGAGGGAGGAATCACAAAGCATACATACACATCTCTTCGCTTGGCTTTGGGACTACTCCACGCCAGGCAATGTCTCCTCGGCTAATCTCTACGTGACGTCGAGTATATGCCTTGCCAATGGAGTACTCATTTCTCCTCCCTATCATTCGTGATTCATGTTTTTCATCTAAATAATAATACTCGTGTGATTAGTTATCATTTGTCGTAATCAGTCGTGAGGATTTATTTATACTAATACGAAGATAAATAATGATTTATCATATGACGTCGAATCGGAGCAGTAATAGACATATTTAATCTTACATCAATCGAAGAATAATGAAATCAAATAAAAGCTAAGAGGTCACAGTTATCAGTATATGTTGTTTGAGACTTGCATCTCTCTCTCTCTCTCTCTCTCGAAGAGGCAGCGGGAACCACAAGCAGAAGACATCCAAACTGCAGCAGGCTGGCATGGAGCAGACCATAATAAATGCCAATCAAACTCCATCCAAGTCCACAAAAAGGTGGATTTGCACAAATAATTCAAGAGGAAGTGTGAGCATCAGCCAACCTTGGAAAGATAAAAGCTTCATCTCTCAAGTGCAATCCATTTACGATGATGATGACAGACAAGGCTGACTGTCATGCAGCCCCATGCATTATACTCTGATGAATCACTGAAGGACTAATGGCTATTTTTAGCTGAAGCTTACATATCAACATCACGGAATTATGGATGACAGCCAGACTTGCTGGACCAGTCACGCTGATATCATCATTCGAGTTGATCGTTTCCTCCTCACGTCACAAAATTTTTTCACTCTATTTTTTTTGTCTTCGTTATTACCGTGAAAATGGATCCCAATGTTAGATTGATATATGTATATCTGCAACTTCATAAACTAAATAAAGATATTATTACTTCGATGATCAAATTAAGTGTGAGTTAAAACCAAGAATTTAGTTTTTTTTATATACATAAGTACATATACATATGTTATATCAAGACATGAATTAAAAATGGTTACTATAATTATCGGGTAATTTAGACTTTGATAGATCATTAGCTTAGCTTTAATCATAACACCTTGCAGATGTTGAAGAGATAGATTTTATAACTATTTTTAATTTTCTGCAACGATAAATATGGACATATTTCTTAGAAATAGGCAGCGTTTGACCCAAGTCGCCGAGGAATCGGACGCGGCTGAAGTGTATCACCGATCGGGACGGGTTTGCTTTGTATGATAGCCTTCACCTTTCGCTAAGGCCAGCGTCGATGACGACCAAAACACGTAGTCTACAGCGATAGCCACCACCTTCCCCACCTTCTATTAATTCCTCTGCTTCTTCTTCGATCCCCAACCCCCCCCTCTCTCTCTCTCTCTCTCGCTCTGTTAACTCTTTGGTTCTATCGCACACGCAACGGTGTTGGGGAGAATCACATTAATTGGTGGAGGAGAAACAGATGAAAAGAATGGTTTGGTCTCGAGAAAACGCTGTCGATGGTTGCTTAGACACTCTCAAACCGGTAATCTTTCCACTTTCTTCTGTTTCTCCTGTCGATTAATATATATAAATATTATGCATTAATTTCAAGCAAATCGACCGTGTGAGTTTCTTTGGAAACCAATCTACCTTTATCTTTCTTATTGCATACAACTTTTTCTTCTTGGATCAAACATCTTCTGCAACCATTGATCACTCGCCAAGAATGTAGGGAAATCAAAAGTACTCTTTTGTCTGTAACAGTAAGTTTATGTGACCTTCCATCGGACAAAGCATATATATAAACATATCTTTCATTGTTCACAAGTTTTGATGTAATTTAATAGTTCACAGTCTTTAAACAAAGATATATTTTGTAAGAGCACGAAATCAGATGTATTATTAAGATCG